>NW_017670706.1:422372-425667 GCF_001879085.1 Nicotiana attenuata | reverse complement strand
ATTATGAGACAGTGGATCAATTAAGAAAGTACCCTGAACAGGTGTCCCTGCTCTCATTGGTGACAAAATCCTCCGAACATCAGAAGATCTTGATGAAAACTTTGAATGAGGCATAAGTGCCAATTGAAACTTCAGTCGAGCAGCTCGAAAGGATGGCAGAAAGGTTTTTTGCCATCAACCAACTCTCTTTTAGTAAGAATGACTTGCCTCCTGAAGGCGCAGCCCACAACAAAGCCTTGCATCTGACCGTCAAGTGTGAGGGTTACTATGTCAAACGAGTCATGGTGGATGGAGGATCGGGGGTTGACATCTGCCCACTCTCCACATTGCAGAGGATGGAGATAGGGACAGAAAAGATTCGCCCGAATAATGTTTGTGTAAGGGATTTTGATGGTATTAAGAGGGATACCATCGGTGAAATCGACATGATATTGACCATAGGACCAGTAGACTTCGAGGTGACCTTCCAGGTATTGGACATGGATACATCCTACAACTTCCTTCTGGGGAGGCCTTGGATCCATGCTGCAGGAGCTGTGCCCTCCACTCTCCACCAAATGGTAAAATTCGAGTATGAAGGTCAGGAAATCGTGGTCCACGGAGAAGACGAGCAATCTATCTATCGTGATCCATCTATCCCATGTTTGGAGGCAAGGGAAGGAAGTGAGCATATTGTTTACCAAGCCTTTGAGGTTGTGGTAGCAGATCAGCACGAGGAAGGAAATCCTTGTCCTCAGCCTTTCCTGTCTAACGCTTCAATCATGGTGGCCAGAGAAATGATTAGACATGGTTTCAGGCCAGGAAAAGGGTTGGGAAAAGCCTTACAAGGAATATCTGAGCCAGTAACTCTACCCGCAACAGAAAAGTTCTTCGGAGTAGGCTTCCACCCTACCCTAGATGAGGAGAAATGGGCTGAAGAAAGAAAGAAAGAAGGATGGGTTCTGCCACAGCCATTGCCATATCTCTACGATACTTTTGTCAAGACCAAGTATGGCAAAGAAAAGGATGACGAGTTGTTCACAGTTGAGGAAATCGAAGACATATGCGGAGCTATGAGAGAAATGCTTTATGAAACCAACATGGTTCAGTTAGGAGAAGGGACTAGCACCGCTGAAATGCTCTATATGGGACCAGATGCTAAACTCCAAAACTGGAAGGCTACGCCATTCCCGATTAGGTGGGAGTCCCGGTAGACTAGCCCTGCCACCTTTTCTACATCTCGAGTTATTTCAGGGTGTAGCTCGGGTGTCTTTTAGTTTCATGTCTTTTAAATTCCTGAATGTAAACCCTGTTATCTTTCCAATTCCAAGAAATGAAATCAATATTTCATCATACCAAAAAAAAAAAAAAAAAAATCCCAATTTCCCCAAAAATGAAACTGGGGCAGATGATATAATGGTTCGGCCATGAATCCGCCGAAATGGTTCCAAAGTTGTAATTTTGCCCGAAATCCTTTTTACCCCGAAACCTTGTCCAAGTCCTTCCGATCAATTGGCAAAGGCAGGGAAGTGGAAAACGTTATTATTGGAATCTGACACAATGCAAGTTGAGAGAAATAAAATGAGAGAGTCTTATCGGTGAAAACCTTCGGGCACCATAAGGCGATGGTGAGTAGAGAAACTGAAAATGAGAGAGTCCGCTTAGTGAAAACTCGCAAAGAGCACTATCGGGCAACGGTGAGAAGAGAAATGAGAGAGGTCGATTGGCGAAAACCCGCAAAGGGCGCTGTCGGCTGAAAATAAGACGTCTCGCCATTAAAGGAGTCCTGGTAAGGTTCCCTGGTTTTGAAATACTGATTAATGGGTTCACGAGAAGCCGGAAAGTTTGTGTGGGTCGGGCATCCAGTCCAAGAAGCATGTCACGTTCATTTGAAGCCAGCATGTACACCCCAGATAAGTCCTCCTTTTCCTCGAAAGGGATGCTTCTCTTTAAAATTATATGCTTGCCTTTTGCATATTTTTTCTTTGAATTTCTTTCGGTTTATCTCTGATTCCGTAACTAGTACAAAGAAAAGGTGGCAGGACCGGTTTCACAGGGCTTCACCTGGTCAGAGTCGAAGAAATACCCAGCCTCAGTGAGTGTGTCAGGCCAATCTCGACTGACCATAGTGATGGATGCTTTTGAAGCAAAAAACATTGGAAAAGAAAGGAAAGGCAAAGGTCCCAAGGGCAGAATAAAGTGACAAGGTCAGAGCCCACCCGGGCGATTCATAATGAAATCCCGAAGGCTGAACCCAGTCGGTTTGAACAGAGATTCACTCTCAAAGGCGATAAGCAGCAAAGTTCTCAACGGAAATGGGGCCGGGACCAAGCAATCAATAGGATCAAGGCCACAAAACCAACCACCGTTTCAAACTAACCAATTGTTCTTTGATGAAAACAGGCTTAATTCAAAGCAACCTTGCAAGAAGCAGGTGCAATCCGAAAAGAAATGAAACGCGCAAGCGCAGAAACAGCTTTGCAGCAGGAAAACGACCAAAAAGGAAGTTTCCTATCCCCAAGTTCTTTCATGTGTTTTGCTAAATAAAAGGAAAACATATAAAAAGGGAAAAACAAAAGATAGAAGAAAGAAGAAAAGAAGTTAAAATAAAAAAAAAAAAGAAAAACAAATCATGATAGCATAGGATCCCATTCTTTAAAAATCCCGGAACAAAAACCGAGGATCTCCCGGCACAAAAACCGTGGAGCTTTTTCTTTCCAAATCCCGGAACAAAAACCGAGGATCTCCCGGCACAAAAACCGTGGAGCTTTTGCTTTCCAAAATCCCGGACAAAAACCGAGGATCTCCCGGCCAAAAAACCGTGGAGCCTTTTCTTTCCAAATCCCGGAACAAAAACCGAGGATCTCCCGGACAAAAACCGTGGAGCTTTTTCTTTCCATCTCCCGGAACAAAAACCGTGGAGCTTTTTTCTTTCCAAATCCCGGAACAAAAACCGAGGATCTCCCGGAACAAAAATCGTGGAGCTTTTGCTTTCCAAATCCCGGAACAAAAACCGAGGATCTCCCGGCACAAAAACCGTGGAGCTTTTTCTTTCCAAAATCCCGGAACAAAAACCGAGGATCTCCCGGCACAAAAACCGTGGAGCTTTTTCTTTTCAAATCCCGGAACAAAAACCGAGGATCTCCCGGCACAAAAACCGTGGAGCTTTTTTCTTTCCAAAATCCCGGAACAAAAACCGAGGATCCCTTTACACATTCCTAATTTGATTGCTTAGATATGTGTCACAACTAACTCACGAAATTTTCCTAGTGAAAACTGGGGCAGAAAATTTCGTTCGTTTGTTTGTTTTGGTATC
>NW_017670706.1:347683-420454 GCF_001879085.1 Nicotiana attenuata | reverse complement strand
TTTTGTAAACATTTGTCTAGTATTTTACTGGTTCAAAATCAGTTCCTATTTAGATGTTGGTAGAATTGATATCATAGTTAGTTTGGATGGATAAAATTGGAGCATAGGATTTCAAAATAATTAGTTGTTTAACTTGCTATTTTACTGCTATTTGATACGTGAATTGAATCATTTAGCTTCCAGTTTTGCTCCATCTCCTGAATTGAATCATTACTGGTATTCGGATCGACTCAAGTAGTCGGTCAAGCTCCCAATTGATGAACAATGAGGCCTGGACTCAAATGGTAGGTCGAGTAGTAGGCCAAGTGGTATTGTTTCGAGTCCATTAAGATGAAGGCTGATGTTGAGCTTAAAGCCCAGTTTACTGCTTTTTTTATATTGGGCTCGTTTTGAGGCCCAAAGCCTTGAACGTTTGGTTTGAACATACGGAAGATTTTAATCTATTCATTAAGTGTTGGATATGATGACAGTAAAATAAACTTGAATTATAAATTTGGGCCTCCAAGTTAGGTA
The DNA here is from genome assembly GCF_001879085.1 of Nicotiana attenuata. Taxonomy (NCBI): domain Eukaryota; kingdom Viridiplantae; phylum Streptophyta; class Magnoliopsida; order Solanales; family Solanaceae; genus Nicotiana; species Nicotiana attenuata. The sequence goes on along the minus strand of NW_017670706.1, from coordinate 419,941 downwards.
GCGAATTCAAATTAAGAGGTTTTCCCCTCTTGTTTGAGTCCGGACTTGAACTTGAGGCCCGAATTTTATAATGTTAATCAATTAGGGCCTCTTTTAGGAACAATCCATACTAGAAAATAATAGTCCCATTTAGGATGGCCTTTAAAAAATAAAACGAGGTGCGCCACGCCAAATAAAACTCATAAATTGCGTGGCCCTCTTTAAATGTTTATATTAAAATACGTAGAATTTGGGGCGTGCCATTTAGCGAATTTTCATGGCCTCCCGCAAAGTTAATAACACGTTAGTCACTTTAGGCGCGTTCTTTAATAATTTTACTTTCCTAAATTCGGGTGTGCATATCATGCGACCCAAATCCAAATCCCAAAACGTTGAATAAAGTGTGTCGATGATCCGGGTGCATTTCATGTGACGTGATCTGAAAACATATTTTAAACGACGTTCAATTTTCTAAAAATTAATTAAGAGCGGTAAATAATCTTAAAATTGCACTATAGGTTTAAATATGTATAAAAACCAGATTTTAGCCATTTATGATAATTTAAGCGACCGTGCTAGAACCACGGGATTCGGGGGTGCCTAACACCTTCCCTCGGGTCAACAGAATTCCTTACACAGAATTTCTGGTTTGCAGACTCCAATTGGGAAGTCGAAATTTTTCCTCGATTTGGGATTTAAATTAAACCGGTGACTCGGGACACCAAAAGCCCATCCTTTCCCGAGTGGCGACTCTGAAAAAATAAATAAATAATCCCATTTCGAATAATGTCACTTTAAATGGAAAAACTCCCTTATACATTTATCCTTCGGGGTAGATGTGTAAAAAGGAGGTGTGACACTCACTATGAATGCTTTACATCCATAACTATTAGTTGCAAACAGTCCTATTAGGATGAACTTTCCTGTGAACATCAGTGGTATAAGTTATGATCAGCCTATCTCTTATGAGTCAGATTTATAGTTATACCTGTTGTGGTTGAATGCTGACTGTTTTTGTAATTTGAATATGGCTCCACCATATTTAGTTATTAAACCTAGTCTGTACAACTGATTCAAGTCTTTTAGTATGATGTTTCCCTTATTCCTAACCCCTAATTATGCTAATAGTCTGATTATGTAATGCTTGAGACTCATCTTGTCTTTTGAGGTCATAGTTTTGGGTGAAATCTCTGTATGTATGGAATTTTAGCATGAACCTTTGTTTATCTCTCATGACTTCATATTTTGAACACTATTTTGAAGTTATACTTAGTCATCCTTATCCCCTGTCATCCTGGATTGAATATGGCATAGGAGAAACATTTGTTGTTACCGATAAGATATTTCATTATCCGATAACATGAGGAAAGTACATGTTTATGCCTATATGTCAACGCGCATGTCAAGTCATGAATGTCACAATACAGTATATAATGAGGAAATGCATCTCTATGTGTAACAACCTAGTCGGTCGTTTCGAGAGTTGTATCCCCGTTCCCCTATTTTTTTGGTTCTTTTGTGTTCTACACCTGTATTATGACTTATCAGGTTGATTGGTTCGGGTTCGGTGAGGTGTTGAAATGAATTGAGACACTTAGTCTCTTATTTGAGAGCTTAAGTTGGAAAAATTGATCGGATGTTGATTTATGTGTAAACGACCTCGAATTCAAATTTTGATGGTTATGATAGCTCCGTTAGGCGATTTTAGACTTAGGAGAGCGTCCGAACTGTGTTTTGGAGGTCCGTAGTAGAATTAGGCTTGAATTGGCGAAAGTTGGAATTTTGGAACGTTTGACAGGTGAGTTTACTTTTTTAGGGGTCGTAATCCAGTTCTGAAAATTTTCATAGCTTTGTTATGTCATTTATGACTTGTGTGCAAAATTTGAGGTCAATCGGACTTGAATTTATAGGTTTCGGCATCGAATATAGAAGTTGGAAGCTCTTAGTTTCATTAAGCTTGAATCCCTGTGTAATTCGTGTTTTTGATGTTGTTTGAGGCGATTTGAGGATTTGACTAAATTAGTATGATTTTTTGGTACTTGATGGTATGTTTGGTTGAGGTCCCCGGGAGCCTCGGGTGAGTTTCGGGTGGTTAACAGATCATTTTTGGACTTTGGATGATGGCTGATATCTGCCGGTGTGATTTTCTGGTTTTTCTACATCTGTCAAAAATCGAGGTGGAATCGAGGTGGTCAAAAATCAAGGGCAGGATCGAGGCCATGATCGAGGGCAGGATTGAGGCCATGATCGAGGGCAAAATTGAGGGCAAGACCGGGGGCAGCCTTGACAAAAACTTTAAGTTATAAAATTAGGGGACTTTATCCCATTTATCATTTTTGACGAATAGGAGCTTGGGTAGAGGTGATTCTTGAGAGATTTTTCAAGGAAAAACATTAGGGTAAGTGATTCTTACTTGGTTTTGGCTAAATCCTATGATTATGTCTTCAATTTCATCATCAAATTGTGATTTGGGGTGAAAATTTGGGGAGAAAGAGGAAGTGTTCTTGAGATGGATTTTTGAGGTTTTGAATTGGATGTTTTTATCGGATTTGTGTAAATTTAGTATGGTTCGACACGTGAGTGAATGGGCTTTCGGGTTTTGCGACTTTTATTGGATATCGAGACGTGGGCCCAGGGGCCGGTTCAGGCATTTCGGGTTTTGGGTCTAATTTAGTAGTTTTTCTTGTGGAATTGATTCCATTAGCATATATTAATGGTATTATACTGCTTGTGTCTAGATTTGGGGCATTTCAAGGCCGATTCGAGAGGCAAAGGCATTCGGGCAGGAGGATTTCGCTCCAATTGAGGTAAGTAACGGTTTTAAATCTGGTCCTGAGGGTATGATACCCCGGATTTTTATGACATGTGACTATTTTTGGAGGTGACGCACATGCTAGGTGACGGGCGTGCACCGAAGATATTGTGACTTGGTCCTACCCGTGAAACTGTGGATTCGAATACCTTACTATTTATTACATGTTCCCTCTGTTTTCATGGAATTTGACTGCACTTCACGTTAGAATTAATGTTTAGGCCTTATCTTATCACTGCTGAGACCTGCAAGGCCGTGTACTTGCTGAATTAGCTGCTAATTGCTGTCTTGTACTCAGTCATAGCTTTTTCTTGCTTATTATGCCTCTGTCTCTTTATGTGCATTAGTGATACATGATATTATCTCTGTTTGGGCTGTTTTATTTGATTTTTGAGAGCTCGAAAGACTAGGGAGGTTGATCACTGAGTGAGGCCTAGGGTCGAGTGGTGAAATATTGATATTATGGCACGTGAGTTGTCCGTGCAGGCCTTGTTTTTATATTGTAGCACATGAGTTGTCCGTGCGGATCATAGCGCTTGGGCTGAAGGGGCCCCTCCGGAGTCTGCACAACCCTAGTGAGCGCAGGTACCTATTGAGAATGATTATCGAGGGCAGAGAGACGAGTGATTGAGCTGAGTGATTGTTGTCTCGAGAGACTATATTCTCTTTCAATTTTTGCTGCACTTAGCTGTTATCCGTCCATGTTGTGCAACTCTCTGAAAGACTTGATATCTGGGTACTTGAGTACGAGTTGATTTGACTTAAACTGCTAAATTTAAAAGCATGCCTATTCTTTACTAAAATTTGCTGAAATAAACTGTATTTGTATAGCTCGTTACTGCTTCTCGGTTCCTTATTTATTTCTGTTACTTACTAAGTTGGAAGTATTTACGTTACTCCCTGCACCTTGTGTGCAGATCCAGGTGAGACCGATCACGGAGGTCATTGAGTTCGTGTGAAGTTGTTTATCGGAGACATACGAGGTAGCTCCCGAGTCAGCAGCCCTTGTCCCTCCCTCCATTGTTATCTTTTCTTTCTGTTTTGGCATTAGTGGACTGTTGTAAACTCTAATTTTAGACTGGTTTTAGATGCTCATGACTTAGTGACACTCCGATGTCGGGCTATCTTTTCCGTATTTTTATTTGAGTTCAACTCGCTTATGAATTTTCTATTATGAAATAGATTTGACATAACCTTTAATGAAATATCGAAGTGTTTTTGAAAGGTGTCAGCTTGCCTAGTACCATGATAGGCGCCATCACGACATGTTAGAGTTTGGGGTTGTGACAAGTTTGTATCAGAGCCTAGGTTACATAGGTCTCACGAGTCATGAGCAGGTTTAGTAAAGTCTTGCAGATCAGTACAGAGACTTCTGTACTTATCTCCGAAAGGCTGCAGAACCCTTAGGAAACTTCATATTCTTGAATTCTTATCGTGCGAATCTGTTGATTTTGGTAACTAAACTTCTGTTATTCTAATCTCTCACAAATGGTGAGGATACGTGCTACCGTTCAGGACGGACAACCACCAGTACCACAAGTCAGGGCCGCGAGAGGATGAGATCGCGGTAGAGGCCGTGGTAGGGGCAGGGGTGCAGCTCACACAACAGCTAGGGAAGCACCTGCAGATCCACCAGCTGCCCCAATTAAGGATCAAGTCCTAGTTGTAGATGCACCAGCAGGACCAGCTTAGGCACCTGTTGTGCCCATTGTTATTCCAGGCCTTCAGGACGCCTTGGCTCAGATTCGACCGTGTGCACTAGTCTTACTCAGGCGGTCACTGTTTCCACTACAGTAGCCATTTCTCAGGCTGGGGGAGGTACTCAGAATCCCGCCTTCGACTTTCAGCAGTGCAGAGGGCGAGTATGCCCAAGGTTTCTTGGACAAGTGTTAGAGAATTCTCCATACAACAGGTATTCTGGAGACCAGCGGGGTCTTGTTCACTTCCTTTCAGTTCTCTGGACCTGCCTTCACTTGGTGGGAGGCTTATGAGAGGCATAGGCCGGTTGGTGCAGCGCCCCTTACATGGCACCAGTTCTCCGTTCTCTTTCTAGAGAACTATGTGCCGCAGTCCCATAGAGAGGAGCTGCGCAGACAGTTTCAGCAGTTGCGTCAGGATGATATGATTGTGACGTAGTACGAGATGAGATTTTCTAAGTTGTCCCGTCACGCTATTTTGTTGGTTCCCACAGACAGGGAGAGGATTAGGAGGTTCGTTGATGGCCTCACATATCAACTGAGGATCCTCATGACTAGGGAGAGGGTGTCTGGTGCTTCTTTGAGGAGGTTGTTGATATTGCTTGGGAGATAGAGTCGGTTCGCCGCCAGGAGTGAGTTGAGAGGGAGGCCAAGAGGCCTCGTGGATCAGGGAGTTTTGGTGGCATTCCATTTGGAGGTCAGTTCCACCACAGCAGGGGTCATCCCTATAGACATGCTCAGACGACCCGACCAGTTCATCGTGGTGCGTTAGTCAGCCACAATCCTTACATTGCTCACTCAGGCCAGTCTTCATTCAGTGCACTACCAGCGCAAAGATCTCACCATGCCTCATATGCTTAGATTTCTATTGGTAGTTCCACGGGGTATCAGGAGCAGCAGTTCCATCAGAGGAGAGGTTGTTTCGAGTGCGGGGATCTTGGCCATATCAAGAGAGATTGCCCTAGGTTGTTGAGTAGGACTCCGCAGCAAAGTTCTCGGTGGATGGCATCAACACCAATAGCTACACCACCCGCCCAGTCAGCTCGGGGTGGAGCTGAGTCTGCCAGGGGTCGCATAAGAGGGGGAGGCCAATCGGTGGCGATCAGTCCCATTTCTATGCACTTCCTACCAGACTAGATGCTATTGCTTCTGATGCTGTGATCACAAGTGTTATCTCAGTATGTCACCGAGATGCTTCGATATTATTTGGCCTTGGATCCACTTATTCATATGTTTCATCATAGTTTGCTTATTATTTGGATATGCCCCGTGAGTCTTTAGCTTCATCTATTCATGTATCTACGCCGGTGGGTGATACTATTGTTGTGGACCGTGTATACTGGTCGTGTCTAGTGACTATTGTGGAATTAGAGACTAGAGTTGATCTGTCGTTGCTTAGTATGGTTGACTTTGATGTGATATTGGGCATGGAGTTGTCTCCGTGTCATGCTATTCTGGACTGTCACGCTAAAACGATGACGTTGGCTATGCCAGGGTTGCCACGGATTAAGTGGCGAGGTTCATCAGATTATGTTCCTAGTAGAGTGATTTCGTTCTTGAAGGCCTAACGGGTGGTTCGGAAGGGTTGTCTTTCTTATTTGGCCTTTGTGAGGAATGTCAGTGCAGATACTCCTACTATTGATTCAGTTCCGGTGGTAAGATATTTTCCTGATGCGTTTTTGTCACGACCGAAACCGAAGGGCCACGACGGACATCCGGTACCTTACACAACCGAGTACCAATGTAACATATCTTTATTATCGTACTATCATTGGTAAATGGACCAAAAGGTCCGTCATGAGATAATCAGAATAAAACATAAGGGAATACTAGACATAGGATGACCCAACATGATATAGAAACTTATACATGTGACATACGGTCCTATAAGGCTGACATGATCATTTGTAAACTCAAAACATAGGCCAACAAGGCCATAGAAGTATCCATATACCTGACATCTATCTACAAGCCTCTAAGAGTACATGAACATCATAAAGGTCGGGACAGAGCCCCGCCATACCAGTCAATACATGTCCACATCATACTGATCAAATAGGCAACTCCGGAGCAAGTGGAGTGCACCAACACCTTTCGCTGAGCTGAGCCTACTAGGAGAACTGTCAACCTGTCTTTGAAGACCTGCGGGCATGAAACGCAGCGTCCCTGGAGAAAGGGACGTCAGTACAAATAATGTACCGAGTATGTAAGGAATGAAAAGTAGTATATAAAAGACATGAAAGAAATATGGAGTTAGTACTCAACCTGTAAGTCCAAGTAGCTCTATGAATCATAAAACATTTATAATGTCATGCATGTGCATGTAAATTTCATATCATGCATAAGTATATACGTACATATCATCATCAAGCCTCTAAGGGCATCTCATCATATCATCTCAGCCTCTACAGGCAAAATCATCAACGTATACCAACTGATGAGGTGGTGGTGCGTATATAACGCCATAACCATTTCCCATACCCCATATACATATACTATACGCGTATATAACGCCATCTGGTCATGGCTCAATATAATGTATATGAATGCAATGCATAATGAAGTAAGTCAATAAGATCACTCAAAATGTCATGAGACCCATGAATAGACGATATGATAGTAGGACATATGGGAAATCAAGAAAATAGGCAACCCTAGTACTTCTAAGAATAGAACCATTTGTGAAGCTTACATGCTTGCTCGTTTCGTTGTATCATATGGATCATGCAAAAAGGAAAGAAGGGATAGCCTTAACATACTTGTATGATATCTTCCTTATTACTCAACCTAGCTCGACACAGCGTCTTGCATCTACAATAAGTGAAATGATATTGCCGTCAACATATAATGTCGTACCATCGTATTTGGCTAGTCGTATGGTTTAAGGAAAATCGGGCAGATCCTCCCCTATTATTAATAAATCCCAAAGACCACTAAGGGTCATCAACAGCCCAACAACAACAACTATAACCAACAATAGCAACAACAACAATGTAATCCAATATGAGTTTCTCCGATTATCTTAACAATCATATTGAGCGGCAAGCTCGTTTTTACTCATAACAAGATATGAATTGAATCCAACTCTTATTTAATAAATTAGCTTACAACCTTCAGAACATCCTGCTTATATATACCATATTATTAAACATCCACAAAATGCCTTCCAAAATCGTCCCATACGTCTAGCACTTTAATTTTTACCGTCAGTCACTTGTTTTTCATCTTTTCTTCTTCAGTCAACTTAATTAACACCTGGAAAAGCATAAAAACAGCAGCCACAACATTATCGAATTATTTCTCACAATTTTCAGACACCACAAACCATATATTTAGCCACAAAACATCCCAACCAAAGAGACAACCATATCTCATGTTCTTTCAAGTGCTATCTTATGGTTTTTCACTCAAACAGCACAACCAACACAAGATTAGCCTTAGGCACAATAAGTGAGATTTATACTTACCTTGGACAGCATCTACAACTCGAAACTCTTTCTCAACTTAGCTCACAATAGCCCTCAATCACACCACAACATCATAGAAGCATTCTCTTGTATTCTTTAACACCTTTGATGATGATATGAGTTGATTTCCCTTTAGTTTGGTTCTTGGGATCTTGGAACAACTCTTAGAGAGAACTGAGAGTGTTTTGGTGTAAGTTTTCTGTCTATAATGACGAGATATACAAGGGATAAGATAACTTATAATCCCACCGCCTAAATTCTCCAAGCAGGTGGGTAAGCTGCCTGCTTGGCAGCTTGAGCGGTGAAACTTCGGACGCTTGTATCTCTCTAATCTGATATCGTTTTAACAATCAGTTTGTAGCGTTGGAAACTAGACACATAGGGATTTAATTTTATATAAAGATATCCATGTAACTCTCAATAGATTGGGAGAAACTGCGTCGCAACCTGGCCTATAAAACTGCCAGTTTCTCCAAAGTGCGGCGACGTGACTTTGCGATCCTACTTTATAAATTCATATTTTTGTACCCCAATGTTGTATGAATAAATATTTTGGGTCATTGGAAACTAGGTTACAAGAATTTCAATTTGGTATTGTAATATGTCCCAAAAAGGCTTCATATAACACGTAGAATGTAGTGCTCAAAACGCTCCATTACAAGGAAAATCCTTAGTCGGTTTTTGCGCACTTAAATCCGATTTTTTCCAAACTTTATATTTCGTATCCAAACATAATATATAGTCATATGATGACTTTAAACTCATTTAAATCATGATTAACAAGACTCATATTCATCTTAACTTACTTAAGTCTTCAATAAACCTTTATTATCCTTGTAGAAGGATTTCGTCTTTTTTTTTAGTTTACATTAGATAACCCCATAATGACACTGACGTCTGAAGTACGGGGTGTAAAAACATCAAATCACTTTATATACTTTCAAAGAAGACATCATTTTCGAGCTAACATCAATTGACTTACGACATACTTTTACGTACAAAAATATGGGGTGTAAAATCATTCCCCCCTTTGGAACATTCGTCCTCGAATGTTGATTGATGTGCTTATCAGTCTCATAACATATAGCTCTCGTGAATACTTTAATATTTTCCTTACCATTTAGGCAATTGTCCTGTGAATACGTTCAAAGACCAGGGCATTCCCCCATTTAGGCCTCTTCTCACATCACGACTTGTGATCAGAATTTTTCCAATCCCGTAACTCTGACTACCTTCTGTGATGCAGCATGTATGACTCTGTCCTTTTATGTGCGGATCTTCTCTCTCTTTTGTTATCTTCAACTTTTTGCCAATCTCTGCGCCTCACTTTGTGAACATATACAGAACTATGACAAGATGTCCCTCGGAGCATATATCGGTGTACTGAAGATCTTTGCTTGGTACTTTGCCGAACATACAACTATTGCTATATTTTGTTTCCTAGCATTGGTTATCTGTCCTTATGGCTTTAGTGCATCTAAGTAGGTTATACCGTATAATACTTAGGTTTATTATTACCGAGGTGTGCTACACAAATCTAGGTTACCCTCTTACTGCTTATCCCATAACCTACTGGCGCAACCCTGCCACATTAGGAACACATAATCGACCCCGATATCTGAGGACTCTATATCCTGTAACCTCAAATGGTGTCTTCTCCTTATGAGGGGTTGTATCTCGGTAATGAGCCAGCACATGATCTTCATACTAGAATTCCTTTACTTCAGTTACTAAAGAGGATGTTGCCATGTCCTGAACAGTATCTCTGGTACCACCTAAATCTAGTAATCGAATTCCAAGATTATCTAGATGATGAATCACACAAGCTATCTCACTCTTCTCTGGCTATAAATATGATAGGCTACCCATAGATGTACGGCTAAGGGCGTCGACTACTACATTCGCCTTCCCTAGATTGTATAAAATATCAGAATCATAGTTTTTCACTAGCTCCAACCATCGCCTCTAATGTAATACATTGTCACTAGGGCTCACGTCTTATTGGGGAACATCTGAAGTGATTTTCCTGATCCACCTAGGGTGGATACTATACTTTAATAACCGTACTTCATATCATCCTAACGTGATTCATCTTATCGTGGTATTCTAACACCATGCCATCCATGAAATCCTTTTTCTTTAAATCATTACTCAATTGAAGGCTCAAACATCATCCTCTCATTTATCATAATTACACCTTTATTCTACTACCAGGGCAGCATTTCATCTCTTCTAATTGCCCCTATTCTTAGACTCCTCTTAGTTCATTCAGACTGTACCGAGCTTTCTATAGCTTATGGAAACCATCAGCTCTCTTGTTTTGATTGTCTTAATCTCAAGGCCTTACTTGTTCTCGTCACCTTCTCACTCACGTTTTCACACCTTTACTCCTATCTACCTAAAACCTTGTCGCTATAAGATACTTTAGTGTGTGACCTACACATATCAATTCATACTACTCAAAACCTTCATTTACTTTGTAGCATTATACATTTCCTTTCGTGCCTTCTCAGTTGTCTTTAAATGTAAGCAATAGCTTTTCTTGGTCGTTCTTCCACTTGTTGCATGAATACTTGGCTCATCTTAGTGTGATCATATGTTGGAATTCCATGCAACCCATATGATCTTGAATATCACCTTTTGATTTTTTTCTTCTTCTTCTCGTTCATTATCCACCATAGGTACCACTTTCTTATAGAGTGCATACAATGTTTTTGTGATACTGTTGTTACAAGACCATTTCATCTTTATGTCACTATGCTTAAGTTGAAGCCTACTTCCTTATTTCCACAATTAGTCTTAACTTACCTCTCGCACTGGCTCCTTATGTATCAAGTGTTCATTTGCACTTATTTATCAATAACATCTTGTGCTGAAACCCTTACTGCCTCTCCCCGGCGTCGTGCTTGCATAATGTTCTGGAGTCGTATCATATCTGTAGGATTTGAATAGATGCAATCTCATTCCTTTCACCTTCTTACCACATTCTTTCTTTACTATTCCATAGTTACATCTTAATCTTTGGAGTCTTTCACATCTTCATGAACTCTTACTCACCTTGCGGTAACCCTTCTGTACCAAGGATAATTGATTTCCTTACTCAAGAGGGTGACAGCTAGTGTAGCTGGCATACTTAGTCCCTTAAGCTTAATTTTGTTTATAGTGCTCGCTTTAGGGAAGCATCTTCATGAATGACCTTTAAAGGTTGTTCTTCCGTTGTCCATTCTATTATCGCCAGAACGTAATCTTTGAATTCTCTTGATGCCGACTATTATCAAATCATTCGGCCCCTAATTCATGTTCAACTCATATTGTTCACTAGCCCATACTGATTTCTATTATTCCGGGGTTCTAACTTTTCCTTGTGGTAATCACGTTGGAGTCATGAACTTATTTCTCGAAATCAGGGTATGACTTTATGGCACATATTCTTTTGTTGTCTCAAGGCCTGTCACCCCTCGTCTTTTCCTTCCCTTTACTATAGACTCTTTAATACTATCATTTTTTATCTACCGTTGTTATCCATGTATCACATCTTATTCATAATGGTTCATTAACTCTCTTCTTATTTCCCTGCTAACATTTCTGTCTATCACTTTATTTGGAGAACTTTAGCAAGATATTGTTTTGCTTTTAGCTCCCCTTGTTCCATCCACTGGCTCTTCGGGTTGCCTAATATTCTTTCTTTACTAAGGACGAGAGCCATACTAAGGTAATATTTATCCATTCAAGGCTTCTAGTGCCTATCTTTGTAGTATTCATATCTAGCTATACTATTTTAGAATGCACCATCTGGGTGTCTCACAAGGAGATCTTATTGGAACATTTGCAATATACTTCGGAAATGTCAACTAACGCAAACAATCCATCTACCATTGTGGGTTACTCTAACCCCTGCCGTATCCTGATATCCGTCTTTGTCTTATACTACTTTTGTTAGCCCCCATAGGGCATAACTGAGATGGGTGTGGCCAATTGTACATACCTCTATTATTGTTGAAGGTAACTCAAAAGTCTTATATTCCTCTTCCTGCATTGTGAATACTGATAATCTTCATTAACTGGGCGCCTCGTACCCTCCTCCACCTTGCTTCTTTTACTTGTTGAAATTTGTATCTGCCTTCCGAATCTCTCATTACTTTTCACCATATGGGTGGATAGATATTCTTACCTTAAGGTTCCTTGTCAAGAAGCTTACACATCTTAGTACACACATTTTCTACTGAATACCTCATATTTATCCATCATAAGCATGATGCAAAAAATCAAGTTCCTTTGACTCAACTCTTCCACAGCTATATCTCTTACAAACCGTCTTTCTGGATGTAGGAATCGTCGTATTATGAATAAGATAGAGTTTAGGAAATTGAGTTCTTACAACTGAGCTCTACCACATGATCTAGAGTAAGAAGAAAGAGTGACAGTCCTAAATGCCCTGTAGCCTCTTACTTATAAGTATGGTTCACGACACACCCATAAACAAGACTCTACTAGACATGGCTTTTAGAATCCCTAGGACAGAACTTCTCTGATACCACTTTTGTCACGATCCAAACCGAAGGGCCACGACGGGCACCCGGTACCTTACTCAACCGAGTACCAACGTAACATATCTTTCTTATTGTACTATCATTGGTAAATGGACAAAAGGGTCCGTCATGATATAATCAGAATAAAACATAAGAGAATACTAGACATAGGACGACCCAACATGATATACAAACTTATACATGTGACATATAGGCCTATACGGCTGACATGATCATTTGTAAACTCAAAATATAGGCCGACAAGGCCATACCAGTATCTATATACATGACATCTGTCTACAAGACTCTAAGAATACATAAATATCATAAAGGTCGGGACAGGGCCCCGCCATACCAATCAATACATGTCCAAATCATACTGATCAAATAGGAAACTCCGGAGCAAGTGGAGTGCACCAACACCTTTCGCTGAGCTTAGCCTACTAGGAGAACTGTCAACCTGTCTTTCAGGACCTGCAGGCATGAAACGCAGCGTCCCCGGGAAAAGGGACGTCATTACAAATAATTTACCGAGTATGTAACGAATGGAAAGTAGTATATAAAATACATGAAAGAAATATGGAGTTAGTACTCAACCCGTAAGTCCGAGTAGCTCTACGAATCATATAACATTTATAATGTCATGCATGTGCATGTAAATTTCATATCATGCATAAGTATATGCGTACATATCATCATCAAGCCTCTGAGGGCATCTCATCATATCATCTCGGTCTCTGTGGGAAAAATCATAAACATATACCAACTGATCAGGTGGTTGTGCGTATATAACGCCATTACCTTTTCTTATACCCCATATGCATATACTATATGCGTATATAACGCCATCTTGTCATGGATCAATATAATGTATATGAATGCAATGCATAACGAAGTAAGTCAATAAGATCTCTCAAAATGTCATGAGACCCATGAACGGACGATATGATAGTAGGACATACGGAAAATCAAGAACATAGGCAACCCTAGTACTTCTAAGAATAGAAACATTTGTGAAGCTTTCGTGCTTGCTCGTTTAGTTGTATCATATGGATCATGACAAAAGGAAAGAAGGGATAGCCTTAACATACCTGTATGATATCTTCTTTAATACTCAACCAAGCTCGACCCAACGTCTTGCATCTACAACAAGTGAAATGATATTGTCGTTAACATATAATGTCGTACCATCGTATTTGGCTATTCGTATGGCTTAAGGAAAATCAGGCAGAACCTCCCCTATTTTTAATACATCCCAAAGACCACTAAGAGTCATCAATAGCCCAACAACAACAACTATAACAAACAATAGCAACAACAACAATGTAATCCAATATGAGTTTCTCCGATTATCTTACCAATCATATTAAGCGGCAAGCTCGTTATTACTCATAACAAGATATGAATTAAATCAACCTATTATTTAATAAATATTTTTACAACCTTCAGATCATACTTATATGTACCATATTATTTCTAATTTAAAACATCCACCAAAATGCCTTCCAAAACCGCCCCATAAGTCTAGCACCTTAATTTTTACCGTCAATCTCTTATTTTTCATCTTTTCTTCTTCAATCAACTTAATTAACACCTAGAAAAGCTTAACAACAGCAGCCACAACATTATCAAATTATTTCTCACAATTTCCAGCCACCACAAACCATATATTTAGCCACAAAACAGCCCAACCAAAGAGACAACCATATCTCATGTTCTTTCAAGTGTTATCTTATGGTTTTTCATCAAACAACACAACCAACAAAAGATTAGCCTTAGGCACAATCAATAAGACGTTATACATACCTTTGACATCATCTACAACTCGAAACCCTTACTCAAATTAGCTCACAATAGCCCTCAATCATACCACAACATCATAGAAGCATTATCTTGTAGTCTTTAACACCTTTGATGATGATTTGAGTTGATTTCCCTTTAGTTTGGTTCTTGGGATCTTGGACCAGCTATTAGAGAGCATTGAAAGTGTTTTGGTGTAAGTTTTCTGTGTATAATGACGAGATATACAAGGTATAAGATAAGTTATAAGCCCACTGCCTCAATTCTCCATGCAGGTGGGTAAGCTGCTTGCTTGGCAGCTTGAGCGGTGCAACTTCGGACGGCAGGAGAAGGCGGAAGAATATAATGCTGAGTTTTTTCTGTCTGATGTCGAAGATAGCGAGAAAGAGGTCGACGGGCCATAGTCCCCGAGGGAGACGTAGATTAGGCCTTTTCTTCCTTGTTTTGTGTACAGTGCTTTTAAGAAACCTTGTAAATGAATCTTGTATTCTCTCGCATATACGTATAAAATGAGGCCTCGCGGTTTTATTCTTCATGCATTTCCTTTTTCCTTGATTTTAGCCTGATGAATTGGTCTTTGAGTTAAAAGGAATCTTCAGATTCATGGTATGGCCCTAGGGCTTATTGGGCTGGCGCGTAGGCTCTTACGCGCTTGGTCGGTACGACCTTTTAGTATAAGTCGGTGTTCGAGCTCTTATGCTTTTGCTCTTAGGCATGTTTGGTCAACTATTTCGGGCTCAGTCTCCGAGTCGGGTATCGACTTGATCTCATTCGACCATCAAGTTTTTGAATTTCAAGCTAGCCCTTAGGCTCTTACGCGTTGGGTCGGTACGACCTCTTGTATGGGCTGGCGACAGTGGCTCTTACGCATTGGGTCGGTACGACCTCTTCTATGGGCTTTATTTTTCCCTCATTAAGGAATTTTTGAAATTGTGTTTGCCTGACTTTTCGACGGTTTCATAAAACCTTGATTGTGAGTCATTGTATGGCGATGATCGAGCACCTCGGGAGGTTTGGCTCGATGGCTGAGTATCTCGAAGCCTTGTAGTTTACAGTTGACATGGTCGAAGCTCTTTTGCCTATGTCGAGGGTAGCCTGTTTAACCGGTTCTTTTCGAAGTATTTTCGAAGTAATTTGAAGGCCTGTGATTTTATAGCGACGGTCGAGCGTCCCCGAGTCGCGTTAGTTTGGCTGGTATAGCCTTGTGACCGTAGTCATTTGTGTTTGGCCGGAGCCTTTCAGTTCCAGAATGAAGTACTTTTGGCGTCTATATCGAGGGTATGCCTTTTTAGGGGTCTTATAAGTTCGATATATAGCCTTAACTTTAAGATCAGGATGATGCCTTTATTAAGGTCTTACAAGTTTTACATGCCTTTGAGGTCTTACAATTTTGGCTACTTGGTACAAGTATGGTTCATGCCTTGCTTGAGGTCTTAAAGATATTGCTATTACCTTATATAGGTCTTACGAGACCGAGGCTGCCTGCATGTGGTCTTGTGGCCTCGGGTTTTGATAAGTCGATGGGTGCGGCGATTGGCGGCTGTCCCAGAGTCATCGAGGGTTTCTTGGCTCGGGATCCATTACTTGTAAACTTGGTATTACCTCATTGAGGGCTTACGAATTTCGGGGTTTCCGACCCGGAGGTCATGTGGCCTTGAGTTTCGACGCCAGTCCCCGAGTGTTCGGGACATTTTTGGCTCTGGAGCTATTTGTGATCTTGATGTTGCCTCATTGAGGGCTTATGAGTTTGGAGCTCCGAACCGGGGGTCGCACTGTTTCGAGTTGTTGACGCCAGTCCCCGAGTGTTCGAGACTTTTTGACAGAGGAGCCGTTTTTGCTGAAATACCGAGCTTCTTTGAAACGCAAAATGCTGTTGGAAAGTATTCTTTGATTACTTTACAAGTATACATGTCTTTGCTGTTAAGGGCTCAGTTATCCTATACGGACATGGTTTGTTCGACCGTTTGGCCCGGTACATTATTTTCCTATCGAGACCCCATTTAGCGCATCTTGGCTTCTCCGAGTAGGTGACCTTCCGGGGGAATTTCCCCCAGTATTCGAGGTTGATTACAAAAGAAGCCTTGAATACTCGTTGATTTTTACTTAGGTAGCATATAGATGTTGACTCGTTAAAAACCTTGTCGGTAAAACCCTTTTCGGGATAAAAACCCGGTCGAAGGAAAAGAGTGCAACGTATGCTTTGAAACCTTAGTCCTTCGAGTTGGAAAGCACTTTGGCTGTTTCGATCGGTTACTTGTATTCAGTTTAGTATAAAATGTAACTAAAAATGGGAGATGGCCATACCTTAGTGCTGACGACGCTTCGGATCTCGATGTGATTCAATCATTTGTTATGGTATGGTCCTTCGTTTTGTTTAGTCGGGCGTAGCCAAGAATGTAGCTTGTTATCGCTATTTTATTGTCTACTTACCCTTTAGCTCCTTCGAAGGTGGAGGTACTGGTGTTGGCGTCACATCGTGCACCGCGAACATTTCTCTTGCCGCATATTGTTCCCCGTAGACGGTTTTTATCCCATCCTTTGTCGGGAATTTCATCATTTGATGGAGGGTGGATGGTACTGCTCTCATGCAGTGTATCCATGGCCTTCCAAGCAAGGCATTGTATCTCATGTCTCCTTCGATGACATGGAATTTGGCATTTTGGGTTGTGCCGTCCACGTTGATTGGGAGGGTGATTTCCCCTTTTGTTGTTTCGCTCGCCATGTTGAATCCATTGAGGAATCGAGAGGCGGGCACAATTAGGTCAAGCAGTCCGAGCTGCTCTACCACCCTCGACCTAATAATGTTGGCCGAGCTACCTGGATCCACAAGTACACGTTTAAGTTGAAATGTATTTACAAAGAAAGAGATTACCAGTGTGCCATTGTGAGGCTGAAACAAGGTCTCCATGTCCTCGATGCTGAATGTGAGAGCATCCTCGGGTATATAACCCCAAGTTCTCTTTTCTCTGGTGATGGATATTTTTGTTCTTCTGATCATAGGTTCCTGTGGGGCATCGATGCCTCCCAAGATCATGTGGATGGCATGTTGTGGCTCATTTGTTTCATTTTTCTTAGTCGCCTCTCTTTCCCAGAACTGATTTTTGGCCCGGTCGCTGAGGAATTCTCGGAGGTGACCTTTACTGAGTAGTAGGGCTACTTCTTCCCATAGCTGGTGGCAATCCTCAGTCCTGTGGCCGTACTTGTTGTTAAATTCACACACTAAGTTATGATTTTTTCGCAAAGGATCTGATTGTACAGGCCTAGGCCACCTGGCGTCTCTAATTTTACTAATGGCGAATACGATGTCTGAGACATCGACATTGAAGTTGAATTCCGACAAGCGAGGTGCCTCTGTTGGCCCTGTGTGCCTATCGAATCCAGTTCTGCCGACAAGTCCCCGAGGATTCTGGCCTCGTTCCATCCTTCGATCATTGCGGGGTATGTTGCGCCTCGAGGTGTTTCTTCTATCTTCAGTGTATGGTTGGTATCTTTCCTTGTTTGGCTTTGTCTCCTTTGCCAGAAGCCTGTTGGGATATACCGAGCCCGAGGGGGCTCCTAGTTGGTCCTCTTCGACCCTGATCTTTGACTGGTATCAATTGTGGATGTCCGACCAGGTCACGGTGGGATACTCGACTAGGTTCTAATTCAGTTGCTTTGAAGCTACTGAGCTTCGCTCGTTCAAACCTTGGGTGAAGGCCTGCACCACCCAGTCGTCAGAGACCGGTGGTAGTTCCATTCGTTCCATTTGAAAGCGAGATACGAACTCTCACAGCATCTCGTTCTCCCTTTGCTTGATTTTGAAGACGTCGGATTTCCTTGTAGATACCTTGATGGCACTGACATGTGCCTTTATGAAAGAATCTGCCAACATGGCAAATGAATCTATAGAGTTAGGAGCTAGGTTGTGATACCACATCATGGCCCCTTTCGAGAGCGTCTCCCTAAACTTCTTTAGCAGGACATATTCGATCTCATCGTCCCTCAGGTTGTTGCCCTTCACTGCACAAGTGTAAGTAGTGACGTGCACGTTGGGGTCCGAGGTTCCGTTATACTTCGGAAGGTCGGGCATTTTGAACTTCTTTGGAATGGGTTTCGGAGCCGCTTCCTGCGGGAACTACTTCTGCCTGAACTTCTTTGAATCCACACCCTTCGAGATCGGGGGTACGCCCGGAATTTGGTCGACCCTGAAATTGTAGGTCTCGACCTTCTTGTCGTTGGCTTCTATCTTCTTCTCGCTCGACTCGATCCTCCTTGTGAGGTCCTCGAGCATCTTTATGATGGCGAGGTCGGGCGTCGTCCCATTGTTGCTTGATCTTTCTAGTACCTGTTCGGTCCGAGGGGCCGTTCCCGGGGCTGCTGTACTTGGGGTTTTTTGGTGGCTCTGTAGCTGAGCGATTGCCAGCTGTTGTGCCTGCAACATCTCAAAAATAACGTGAAGGCTGACCTCCTGGTCCTCCCGAGCTGGGGTTTTCTGGACTTCTTGTTGATCTCCTTGATGTATGCTCCTGCTAGTGTGGGAGCTTATATCGACGTGTTGGGTATCGCGTGAATCGCGTCCACAAGAGTTGGTTCTTGTGCATTCTCAGGGTTTCCCGGTGGTACACCAACACCTGGAACATCCACACCGTTCTCTCCATGGTCTTCAAGATTGTTTTTTTCACGTGCATTTATTGAGTTAGACATTTTGACCTGAAATCAAAAGATCTTGGACAATAAAAGTGTGAAAGGTAACTTGCGTTGTGTTGTTAGACTAGCAAGACAATAATCACTATTATCTTCAGCCCCACGGTGGGCGCCAAACTGTTTACCGTGAAAATGGTAATAACAATTAAATTTGATTTTGTGGTTCTAAAAATACGTGATCTATTTTTATGCTAGTTCTTAGGCAATGGATGCTAAGTAAAAGATTAGAAAGCAAGATTATAGCTTAGAGACGATATGATAATTGAACCAAAAGGCTGGAGATCGGGGCCTTGAGCTGTTGTATATGAGGCCTCGGGGTCGAGTTGGGTGACCGGCTTAGAGCGATCAAAGGGGGACTAATAGTTATGAGAGCTACGATGATGGATTTTTATGATCAATGATAGGCAATAAATGATGAACAATAAATAGAACACAATGAATATAAGCAATAAATGGATATAATGAGATAAGAGAATATGTTGGAGAGTAGAGAGAATGTTCTTGTGTATTTAATATTGTGTATCAGATGTCTACAAAATGACAAGGATCCCCTTTATATATGAGCGGGAATCCCAACATAGTACAAATGCATTTATTACAAAGATATAGGGCTGGTACAACCATTTAATGCCATGGTACGGGTTTGGACTAGCCTAATAGACTTTGTCAGCTCTAGTCACGTGCCTTGGGAACCTCAGACAGATCCACCGACGCCAGGGATTTACCCTGCCTCGAGGCTGACATTGCTTACGCTACCTCGAAGTAGATTACCGAGAACCCTTGAGGCCGGAGCCCTGAGCTAAGCTTTGAGGCTTCGTTGGGCAGTTTCTAAGTGGCGCCTTGGTGACCATAAAATCGGACCGCTGATTTATCCGTATACATCATGTTTAGGCTTTATGTTATCACTGCCGAGACCTGCGAGGCCGTGTACTTGCTGAATTAGTTGCTAATTGCTGTCTTGTACTCAGTCATAGCTTTTTGTTGCTTATTATGCCTCTTTCTCTTACTATGCATTGCTGATACATGATATTATCTCTGTTTGGGCTGTTTTATTTGGTTTCTAAGAGCTCGAGAGACTAGGGAGGTTGATGGCTGAGTGAGGCCTAGGGCCGAGTGGGGAAATATTGATATTATGGCACGTGACTTGTACGTGCGGGCCTTGTTTTGATATTGTAGCACGTGAGTTGTCCGTGCAGCACGTGAGTTGTCTGTGCGGATCATAGCGCTAGGGCTGAAGGAGCCCCTCCAGAGTCTTCACACCCCTAGTGAGCGCAGGTACTTATTGAGTATGAGTATTGAGGGTTGAGAGCCGAGTGATTCAGCTGTTGAGATGAACTGGGTGACTGTTGTCTCGAGAGACTATATTTGCTTTCAATTTTTGCTGCACTTAGTTGTTATCTGTCCATGTTGTGCAACTCTCTGAAAGACTTGATATCTGGGTACTTGAGTACAAACTGATTTGACTTAAACAGCTAAATTTGAAAGCATGCCTATTCTTTACTAAAATTTGCTGAAATAAACTGTATTTGCATAGCTCGTCACTGTTTCTCAGTTCCTTATTTATTTCTGTTACTTACTGAGTTGGAAGTACTCACGTTACTCCCTGCACCTTATGTGCAGATCCAAGTGAGACCGATTGCGGAGGTCTTTGAGTTCGTGCGCAGTTTACTATCGAAGACATACGAGGTAGCTGGCGGCGTTCGCAGCCCTTGTCCCTCCTACCATTTTTATCTTTTCTTTCTTTTTTGGAATTGGTGGAGTATTGTAAACTCCAATTTTATACTGGTCTTAGAAGCTCATGACTTAGTTACACCCTGATGTCGGGCTATCTTTTTCGCATTTTTGTTTGAGTTCAACTCTCTTATGAAGTTGCTATTATGAAATAGCTTTGACTTAACTTTTAATGAAATATCGAAGTGTTTTTGAAAGGTGTCGGCTTGCCTAGTACCATGATAGGCGCCATCACGATAGGTTAGGGTTTGGGGTCGTGACACTATGCCTACATGCCAAGTGTGCATGTCAAATGAATGATCTTACGATGATAATCCCAGATACTCCCGTTCTTAGAGTACTCAATCTGCCTGCCTCAAACTCCCACTCATCACACTTAATTATTCAGCATTGTACTGTACCTGCGCTCACTGCTAGTATGTCAGACACCAGATTGGCGGATCCTGTTCAAGCACTAATATAATGCCAACATGGTCAAGTGGGGAGTGCAGCCCGAACCCATAATAAGTCATTAAAGCCTGTTGTGTTGTGCAATCTGGTCCCATAATAACACTCACAACATGGCTATCAGGCTCACCTCAATCATCAGTTTCTCAAGTCTCAAAGGCTCACAATCTCATACCAATCAGCCCAAAAAATGATAACATGTGATGTAACAATGAATGATGAACAAAGATTGAGATATGATATGCAGATGTAGAATCATGACTAAGTATATAATTATAGATAGAATAGATAACTCAGAACATCAGAAATAGCCTCATTAGGTCTCAAACGAATAAGCACATAGCCTAAACATGATTTATAACATGATTCACAACTCATATAATCAAACAAGTAGGGAGAACATGCATGTAACAAGACACAACAATATACCAAGGCTGGTCAAAGTCTAATAGTCAACTAGAATCATGATTTACCCATTGCAGGACCACATGCTCGTCACCTAGCATGTGCATCACCTCCATTCCATCCTGCGCGTATCGATCTCCGAACGACTCGAAACTAGCCAAAATCAACTCAAAAACATCAAGTAATGCCAAAGGAAATAAACCCAATCGATAAAGGTGGAATCTTTAATCGAAAGAATAAAATCAACCAAAAAGTCAAACCCCACCCGAAACCTTGGAACCCGACATAACTCTCAAAATCTGAACATTCAATTACGAGTCCAACCATACTAATTTCACTCAAATCCGACTCTGAATCGATGTTCAAACTAAATTCCACTTTAGAAAAGTTTCGACGGAACCCCCCAATTTTTCTTTTGAAACTATCAATTAAGTGCAAAAAAACAAAGATGGAATCACGAAATATAATCAAATTCGAGTATAAAAGACTTACCCCAATGAATGTGGTGAAAACCGCCTCCATAATCGCTTGAATCAGAAGTCCTCAACTGAATATATGTAACAATCCGACCGGTTGTTTTGAGAATTTTCACTTCACTCGGTAGTTTGGGGGCACGACAAGCTCCGTATGATTTATTAGGACTTGTGTGCAATATTTGAGTTCATTCCGAGGTGAGTTGATATGTTTCGATGCGAGTTTTTGGAAGTCGAAAGTGCGAAAGTTCATTAAGTTTTATTTGAGGTGTGATTCCTCGTTTCGATGTTGTTATGCATGATTTGAGGCCTCGAGTAGGACCGTTTTATGTTATGAGACTTTTTGGTGCGTTCGGACGGGGTCCCGAGGGGCTCGGGTGAGTTTCTGATTGGTTTGGGTTGTGTTGCGCTTGTTTTTCTTATGTTTCGACGTTGATTCTTCAAGTATAAATGGTACCACATTGAACAAACGAGCTCCGATTTCTGTTTTGATTGAAGCATTAGATCTGTATCGTAATTACGGAGCCATAGCAAAAAGAA
Source organism: Nicotiana attenuata (assembly GCF_001879085.1). NCBI lineage: Eukaryota > Viridiplantae > Streptophyta > Magnoliopsida > Solanales > Solanaceae > Nicotiana > Nicotiana attenuata. Next base: position 397,378 of record NW_017670706.1, on the reverse strand, counting down.
TCGTCGAATTTGGACATAGTATGAGGATTTTATTGTCATTTCCTAAGAATTGGGTTGCTAGATTTTTTTAGATTAATTACGAAATTGCCACTGACTTCCTCTTTAAAAATCTGCACTATTTCCAAATATTTAAACCAACATATCTCCTTCATTATAAGGTCAAATGAAGTAATTCAAAAGTCTAACTTGACTGATATTTCATACAGATTCCATTGGAGGCATCCAAAGAACGTTTCGGAATCATTTGGCATAGAAAATGAGGCAGAATAGCTGGGCAAAAATACTTATCATCGAAGGTTTGTTCATTTGGTCATATTTTGGGTTGGGGAGCTCGGATTTGGACAGTTTTTGGGTGATTTTCACCATATGGATTGGGTTAAGTGTTGTATACTCTATTTTGGTTATATTTCATGAACCCAACTTCGTTTTTGGCATTTGATCGATGATTTTAAATTGAAATTTGGGGGTTTTGTCTAAAATTTCATAAAGTGAATTTTTGAGTTTTGAACATCGATTCGGAGTCGGATTTGAGTGAAACTAGTATGGTTGGACTAGTAATTGAATGGGTTGTCGGATTTTGTGAGTTTTATCGGGTTCCGAGGCGCGGTCCTGGGTTTGACTTTTTGGTCGATTTTGGGATTTGATTAAAGTTTTGACCTTTATCGATTAAGTTTGTTTCCTTTGGCATTATTTGATGTATTTAGTTGCTTTTTGCTACTTTCGAGCTGTTTGGAGGTTAGTACACACGCGATGGCATTTTTGGAGCATCGTTTGGTTTGCTGGGCATTGGATTTGGCTTGTTCGAGGTAAGTAACACTTCTAAAGTTGGTGCTGAGGGTATGAAACCCCGAATTACGTGTTATGTGTTTGGTGTTGAGGTGACGCACATGCTAGGTGACAGGCGTGTGGGCGTGCACCGTGTGAATTGTGACTCCATTATTTCTGTGGTACTGTGTAGTTACCTGGTCTTATCTGTAACCATGAAATCTCTACGTACTTGAACTATTGAGTTGTGATCCATGTTAGAAACCATGTCTAGGCTACATGCTTATTATGTTTGGACCCACTAAGGTCATATTGCTGTTGAATTATTTGTTTAAATTACAATTTCATACCCATTCATGTTCATTCATTTCATATCATATCTCAGTCTCTGTTGCTATTTAGTGACACATCATATCATCATTTTGGGCTAGTTTCATGGCATTGTGAGCCCGAGAGACTAAAGAGATTCATGATTGAGTGAGGCCAAGGGCCTGAGTGTGAGTGATATTATAGGATCGGGCTGCACGCCGCAGCATGTTTCATCGGTTTATGATTGGAGCCGGCTGTACGTCACATCATGTTTTACTGATTTATGCCATGATTGGCTTGTTATAGTGCTTGGGATGAAGGAGCCCCTCCGGAGTCTGTACACACCCCAGTAAGTGTATACATATGTGGATCGGGTTGCACGCTGCAACGGGCCTTATGACTATATATATATGTAGATCAGGTTGCACGCCGCAACGGCCTTATGGCTATCTATATGTGGATCGGGTTGCACGCCGCAACAGGCCTTATGGCTATCTATATGTGGATCAGGTTGCATGCCGCAACATGTATTGTATAGTGCTGAGTGACTGAATGTGCTGAGTATTGTGCATAGTGAGTGGAAAGTGTGAGACAGTGAGATTGAGTACTCTGAGAGTGTGAGTACATGAGTTCATCTCTTAGATACATTGCATTGATATGAACACATGACATACATGCACAGAGATGCATTTTTCCTCATGCTGTACTGTATTATGTCATTCATGACTTCTCACACATATTGACATATGGGCATAGAGATGTATTTTCCTCAAGCCATTTGAAAATGAAATATTTACCTGTGGAAACATATTTTTTGGGAAAAATTACAGTTTCAAACTTCCTCATATTTTCGGCGATTTCGGTAAAAGATTTGGGTTTCTCTGATATACTTGAAAGGCAGATCTATTTTCTGGAACTGTGAAAGAGCTGAGCATTTTATCTCTGAGTTACTTCTTTCATTACTTTCATTATGTTATTATGAATTGTTGTTGGCTATTGGTGTTGGACTCCAACCCTTGTCCCAGCTCGTCACTACTTTCAACCTAAGGTTAGGTTTGTTACTTATTGAGTACATGGGGTCGGTTGTATGCATACTACACTTCTGCACCTTGCGTGTAGATGTTGGATGCTGATGTTACTATGTTCGACGAGAGATGGATTTGAAGATGTACTTGCGTTCTGGTTATAACTGCCTCTTGTTCATGGTAGCTCTAGAATTATGAAAGATCTGTTCATGTATATCTCAAACAGATGATGTACTTTAATTCATACTATATTTGTAAATTCTAATCTTAGAAGCTCGTGATTTGTACTTCCAGTCGTTGGGGAATGTATAAGATTTGGATATTTTCTTTTACTTAAATGTCTTATTAATTTTCATTGTAATTGGATAAATGTTAATTGGCTTACCTAGCGGGTTGGGTTAGGTGCCATCACGACTAGTTGGATTTTGGGTCGTGATAATATATGACTAAATGAACAAACCATCGATATTATATAACATTTGCCAAGCATTTCTGCATTTGCGGAACACACACCACACCTGCAGCGTTGCTTCTGCGACCAAAAATTACGCTTTTGTGAAAACACCTTGACCAGCACTCGTCGCATGTACGATAGCAAATACGCTTCTACGGTCGTGCTTCTGCGCTCAGGGACCGTACCTACGATTGCGCAGATGCGCTCAGCTTCCCGCACCTGCGGCTTCTTGCCCTCCAGTCCGAATTCTCTTCGGCGATGAAGAGCCCGCATCTGCGACCAAGCTTCTGCAGATGCGGCTACACCAACACCAAAAAACATTTCAGTCATGTTGCATGAGCCAAAATAATACGAACCTCACCCGAAACTCACCTTTGCTCCTCGGGACCCCGTCTGAACATATTAAAAAGTTCCAAAACATAGCACAGACCTACTTGATGCCTCAAATCACTCATAACAACATCAAAACCACGAATCGCACCTCAAATAGAACTTAATGAACTTTTTGAACTTTCAACTTCCAAAACTCGTGCCGAGCCATATAAAATCAACTTGGAATGAACTCAAATTTTGCACACAAGTCCCGAATGACATAGCGTAACTATTCCAATTCTCGGAACCACAATCCGAACTCGATATCATCAAAGTCAACTCCCAGTCAAACTTATAAACATTCCAAGCCATTAAATTGCCAACTTTCACCAATTAGTGCCGAAACCTTCTAGAAATCTCCAAATGCAAATCCAGGCATACACCAAAGTGAAAAATAACTATCCCGGACCTAACATAACCATCAAAACTACGATCCGAGGTCAAATACTCTAAAGTCAAGCTTGGTCAACTCTTCCAACTTAAAGCTTCCTAGTTGAGAATCATTCTTCCAAATCGATTTTGAATCAACTGCAAACCAAAATTGGTGATTCACACAAGTCATAATACATCATACGAAGAGCAGAATTTTAATGCTCAAAACAACCGGTCGGGTCATTACATTCTCCCCACATAAACATACGTTCGTCCTCGAACGTGCCAAGAGTCATTCCAAGGTAATCAATTCACTGTGTAATATTACCGTGAACATACCCAGTGGTGATGCCACGTTACCCCAATCCATGTAAGCCTACCACCATAGCATAACTGAAGATCAGTACTTCAACCTAGTCCGTAAACCATAGAACCCAATTCCCATCATCCGAAATTCATTACAAGACCTGAATCTCGCATCTACACACTGTATAAGTCTGAAGAAGCTGTATCAAACCATAGCCCAAGATGTAATGACACGGTCTATCACATAACTTGCATATTTGTAGCAACAAGTTCTGATCAAAGTAACTGCTCAAAACCAAATCCGGTATTGATAATAAGCCTCATATCAATTAAAACCTTGTTCAAAACTTTCGTGCGTTGCCAATAATGAATGAAACATGTAGAAACTCATAACCACTCATCAGATCAACAAGCCATGGAGTTCTCTCTTGTCTGACAAGAACCAAATCCAAATTTTAAGTCAACTTCTGATATTATTCTTCCAAACATACCATAATCAAATCTGATAATACTTATTCTAGATCCAATGACCTTATCTCATCAAACATAACTGTTCTACTAACATGCCACACCAATACAACCTAAGCCACAAATCGTGCAATCCGTGCACCAATAAGCAACAATTCAAATGCACTCAAAATGGAAAGTGGCTCAAAATGGAAGATCCGTCTCGCAAGTTCAACATATACCACCACAAACGCAATGCTAAGGACCCATAACTCCGCTGCAATGCGTGACCCCATCCAAATATAGGTCCATATGAAATACCTCAAGCCATAATGCTCAAAATCAAAAATCACACACAATTCGATATCAAGTACACGAAGTGCATGACCATAACCATAGAGAAGCGAATACCACAATATCAAACAACCCGAAAAGACCATAACCAAGGCGCAATCAACCATTCAACACCCTAAGAGCCATCTCGCTCGAATTCCGCTACAAGGCCAAAACAGAATTGCATCATGTGTGCATATAACCATCAAATCACAACCCAACGTAGCACAGAAGAGTAATTCATAGAACATATTAGAACATAGACAAGCTCTAACCAAATGACACACCCCTCAACGTTAAAATTCTAGGTCAGCAAATCTGACTCGGTGTGGAATACACATCCTCAATTGACCTACCAATCGGCTCCCAAATCAACTCCAGTCATCCCCAAAATTGAAAAATGGCCCTCCAAAAGTCAACAATGACCTAACCATAACACGTACCACTATCTGGCTAAATTTGGCTACATCTTCACAGTCCACAACCAATCAACAATTTGCCTTTAAGAACTCCTAGTCTCCAAATCCACATAACACATGAATCACCATAGTCGATCTAAACTACACCACTCCATTGACTAACACATCTTTCATACACAATCAGCCCACAAAAAATACTTCTATAATTCCCTCGCGCAAGATGGAGAAATCTGAATATCAGCTGTCGATCAACTAGGCGAGTTCTGCAATACCAATGAAGCATCCGTACGTTAAAACACAGTGCGCCTTCTGAAATGCGTTCCCTTCTCGGTAATACCAAGTAGTACTAGCATTCATCTAAAAATACAGAACCATCCATGTTGTATACGAATTAATGACCTTCCCTTCAAAATTGAACCGTGACCTTGCACATGCGAATATCAATCCCACACGACGCACTGCATCTATCATGCCATCATATGAAAACACGAGAACCACATTATTGAATATGAGTCACAAGAAGAATACATACTCAATTGGCTAAAAACCTTTCGCTTGATCCCATCTACGAGAAAATCATAGTATACAACATACTCCTCATGTCGGTAGAAAATATCCATCCCAACTCGTGGTAGAAATCATTGAGAACTCCACGAAACCCATTTACACATAACAAAGCCATCAAAACTGAATTCCTCAAACCCAACCATGTCATGCAGGTTGCCAAGCCCAAGTGTATTGCCACAAAACGCATGTACACTCACCACATCAGAAGAACCAAAGAACCGATTATACCCTTTACTATGCTGACCCAATCTACCACTAAGCCGTCCTATTTCTCTGAGTTCCTTCCGAATTGCCTTCAAGTTAACACTTATCCTTGCCAGAACACCACGATCCCTACCCAATGCTCACCATAAGAGATCCTAGCATAAAACGACATCATCCTATAGCCCATAAGCCATTGTATTCCTTCTTAAGCACCCCAAAAGTACAATAATCGAGACACCCACTATGAGGAGACCTTTTGTGAATTTAAAGTATATCCTTTTATATTTCGAATATTGAAATGTAGAATTCACTGTGATATATAAATACCGCAAGTCTCGGCACAATCTAATGCAAATTCAGATCTTAGCCATATACAAATTCAGAAAAATTCTGAATTGCCACATATAACTCTTAAATCAATTATAACCTTCTCGAGAGTCATCTACCCTGCTCAAATATCAATTACACTGCCCAAACAAGCCGAATGACATGAGCCCCATTAGCACAACCATTCCCGAAGAAGTAACCCCACCTGAACACAATCGAGTGACTCCCTTTTCTTAGCACGTTACATCCACCAAGAATAACAAACTCAAATCATTCCAAGATATCTATATATCCATAAAGTGTAACATATTATGCCTCTAAAAATTCCTTACTGGGTCATCCTCGAAATCAAGATCTTTAAGTTGTAATTGATTTTCAAACATGTCCCAGGCTAAAATTACTACAACATGTAACCATGCAATATGATCGTCAATAGTAGACTCCCCCACCCGGCTCGAAGCCATTGGAAAAAACATCTAATAACTCACAATAATCATACACTATTACTGCCATAATCCCGCAGTGAGATTCAACTAAATCCTTCGCAGGCTCCTACAGCACAATCCAAAAATGCCTCAAATCATCTTCTAAGCTCGCATTCATCCTCGTGGCAGTTAGGTCAACTTTCAAAACCAATCCAAAAACAAATCACAACACATATAACCCACTGGTAAAAAGAAACTCTCCACACAACATCATAAAGAGCACACCTCCGTAGATTACGTCGTAGGTGATAACATACCTGCTCAGCCTCAAACTAACATCTCTCTATATCCTTTAGCAGCCACAACTACTAAGTCGCTGTCTAAAACTGGCCTTAAGTCTTCTAGACTAGAACATCACCAAAATACAGAAAACTCATCTTGCACCTCATCTAGGGAATCACAAGTCATGGGTGCACGGACGATACCGAACACTCACATAACATACGAGTGAGTTGAAGGAATTCAAAGGGGCAATGCCGCACGATAAGAAAAGAAAGATGGGATGTTTATACTAAATTCTTTGAACCTCTCGAAGATAGGTATGGACGTCAGCATACTGATCCGCAAGACAAAACTAGACACTTTCTCATGACTTGTAGAACCTATGAACCTAGAGCTCTGATACCAACATGTCACGACCCAAAATTTAGCTAGTCATGATGGCACCTAACTCAACCCGCTAGGTAAGCCAAATGACAAACAACACAACTCAATTACGATAACAAGATTCAAAAATAGAATGTCTGAATTTTCTATACAAAATCCCAAGGATTGGTAGTACAAATCATGAGCTTCTAATATGTAGAAGCTAGTAAGAAATAAATACATTATCTATTCGAAATATACATAAACAAATTTATGAATCTAAAGGTACAAACAATAAGAGGCAGCTATAACCAGAACGCATGTATGTCTTCAATGCCTGCTCCACCCATACACAGCAACATCAGCTCTAAAATCTTCAAGTTAGGTGCAAAAGTATAGTATGAGTACAACCGACCACATGTACTCAATATGTAACAAACCTAACCATAAGATAAAAGCAATGACGAGCTTGAAAAATGGTTAGAGGCCAACACCAATAGTCAAGAACTACTCGTAACAATATAATACAAGTAGTGCAAGTACTAACTCAAAGTTATAATGTTTAGCTTGATCACAGTTATGGAAAATAGGCATGCTTTTCAGGTATAGCAATAAAACCCAAATCTTTCACCGAAATCACCAAAACTGTGATTTTTCCTAAAAGTCTCAAAAATAGATAAGTTATTTCATTATCCGATAGCGTGAGGAAAGTACATCTTTATGCCTATATGTCAATATACATGTCATGTCCTGAATGTCACAATACAGTATAGCATGAGGAAATGCATCTCTGTGCTTGCATGCTAAGTATGCATGTCAAATTAATGATCTCATGGTGATAATCCCAAATACTCACCCTCTCAGAGTACTCAGTCTGTCTGCCTTAAACTCCCACTCATCACACTCAATCACTCAACATTGTATGGTACTTGCACTTACTGCTGGTATGTCAGACTCCGTAGGGACGGATCCTGCCCAAGCGCTAATATAAAGCCAATATGGCCTGATGCGGCGTGCAACCCAATCCCATAATAAGTTAATAAAGCCTGCTGCTGCGTGCAGGCCGATCCCATAAGCAGCCTATAATTCCTGCCACAACCCGATCCCATAAATAGCCAATAAGGCCTACTGACATTTAGCCCGATCCCATAAATAGCCAATAAGGCCTGTTGTGACTTGCAGCCCGATCCCATAATAACACTCATAATATGGCTCTAAGGCCCACCTCAGTCATCAATCTCTCAAGTCTCAAAGGCTCATAATCTCATACCACTCAGCCAAAACAATGATAACATGTGATGTAACAATGAATGATGAATAAAGACTGTGATATGTTATGCAAATGAAGAATCATGACTGAGTATATAATCACAGTTAGAGCCGATAAATCAGAACAACAGAAAGATCCTCATTAGGTCTCAATCGAATAAGTACATAGCCTAAACATGATTTCTGACATGATTCACAACTCATATAATCAAACAAGTAGGGACAACGTGGCTGTAACATTATATAACAACAAAACAAGTCTGGTCATAGTCTAGTAATCGGCTAGAATCATGATTTCCCTGGCGCACGCCCACACGCTCGTCACCTAGCATGTGCATCACCTCAATACATCTCGAATAACATAGTCCCCAGGGTTATGTACCTTCAAATCCAAGTTTAGATATGTTAGTTACCTCCAACAAGACAAATCCAATACCGAAGAAGCCAAATAATAGTCTAGAAATTTCATCCGGCGTGTATCGATCTCCGAACGGCTCGAAACTAGCAAAAAGCATTTCAAAAACATCACGTAATGTCAAAGGAAATAAAACTAATCGATAAAGGTTGAATCTTTAATCAAAAGCCCAAAATCAACAACAAGTCAAACCCGTACCCGTACCTCGGAACCTGACATAACTAACAAAATCCGACAACCAATAAATTAGAGTCCAACTATACTAATTTCACTCAAATCCAACATCGAATCAATGTTCAAAACCCAAAATCCACTTTAGAAAAGTTTGAATAAAACCCCAATTTCTCTTTTGAAATTATCAATTAAATGCATAAAACGAAGATGGAATCAAGAACATAATCAAAATCGAGTATAAAACATCAATGTGGTCCTCAACTTAAAATATGACCAAATGAACAAACCATAGATATTATATAACATCTGCCAAGCATTTCCACGTTTGCGGATGACACACCGCACCTGCAGCGTCGCTTCTGAGACCAAGATTATGCTTCTGCAAGAACACCTTGACCCAGCAGTCGTGGCATCTACGATAGCAAATCCACTTTCACGATTGCGCTTCTGCGCTCAGGGACCGTACGTTCGATTGCATAGACGCACTTAGCTCCCCGCACCTACTTCTTCTTCCTCTAGTTCGAATTTACTTCTGTGAAGAGCCCGCATATGCAGACTCGCTTCTGCGGCCAAGCTTCCGCGGATGGGGCTATACCAACACCAAAAATTTCTTTAGCATTGTTGCATGAGACAAAATGATCCCAACCTCGCCCGAAACTCACCCGAGCTCCTGAAGACCCCGCGCGAACATACCGACAAGTTCCAAAACATAACACGGATCTACGCGAGGCCTCAAATCACTCAAAACAACATCAAAACCACGAATTGCACCTCAAATCAAATATAATGAACTTTTGAATTTTCAACTTTCAAAACTCGTGCCGAGCCATATCAAATCAACTTGCAATGAACTCACATTTTGCACACAAGTCCCAAATGGCATAGTGAAACTATTCCAATTCCCGGAAAACAATCTGAATCTAATATCATCAAAGTCAACTCCCAGCCAAACTTTTGAATATTCCAAGCCTTTAAATTGCAAACTTTCACCAATTAGTGCCGAAACCTTTTAGAAATCTATAAATGCAAATCCGAGCATACGCCCAAGTCCCAAATAACTATTCGAACCTACCGAAACCATTTAAACTCCTATCCGGGGTAAAATACTCAAAAGTTAAACTTGGTTAATTCTTCCAACTTAAAGCTTCCTAGTTGAGAATCATTCTTCTAAATCAACTCCGGATAGCCTGAAAACCAAAACCGACGATTCACACAAGTTATAATACATCATACTAAGCTACTCAAAACTTCAAATAGCTGAGTGGAATGCAAATGCTCAAAACGACCAGTCGAGTCATTACATTCTCCCCCACTTAAACATATGTTCATCCCCGAACGTGCCAATAGTCGTTACAAGGCCATCAATTCACTGTATAATCTTAACATGCACATACCCGGCGGTGATCCCAAGTTACCCCAATCCATGTAAGCCTAACAACACAACATAATTGAAGATCAGTACTTCAACCAAGTCCGTAAATATTAGAACCCAATTCCCATCATCTAGAATTCATTCAAGACTCGAGTCTCGTGTCTACACACTATATAAGTTTGAACAAGCTGTATCAAGCCATAACCCAAGATGTAATCACATGGTATATCACATAACTCGCATATTCGTAGCAACAACTTTTGATCAAATTAACTACTCAAAACCAAATCTGGTACAGGTAATAAGCCTCATATAGTTTAAAACCTTGTTCAAAGCCTTCGTACACTGCCGATAATGAAAGAAACATTTAGAAACTCATAACCACTCATCATATCAACAAGCCACGGAGTTCTCTCTAGTTCGACAAGAACCAAAGCCAAATTTTAAGCCAACTTCTGATATTATTCTTTCAAACATACCGTAATGAAATCCAATAGTACCTATTAAATGTGGGATTTAGGGGTTTTTGTGTCACGAGCTAAAATTCAGCTAGTCGTGATGGCACATAACTCAACCCACTAGGTAAGCCAAACGATAAACAATACAACTCAGTTAGGATAACAAGATTCAATAAATAAATTATCTGAACTTTCTATAAAAAATCCCAAGAATTGGCAGTACAAATCATGAGCTTCTAAGATGTGGAGTTTACAAAACTAGTATGAAATAAATACATCATCTGTTCAAAATATACATAAACAGATTTATAAATCTAAATCTACAAATAACAAGAGGCATCTACAACCGGAATGTAGATACATCTTCAATTCCACCTCCCCTATACATAACAACATCAGCTCCAAAATCTGCATGTAAGGTGCAAAAGTGTATTATGAGTACAACCGATTCCATGTATTCAATAAGTAACAAACCCAACCTTTGGTTAAAAGTAGTGACGAGCTTGGAAAACAATCAAAGGCTAACACCAGTACTCAAGAACTACTGTCACGACCCAAAACTAAATCTTGTCGTGATGGCGCCTATCGTGGTACTAGCACACTTCCAAAACACTTCGATATTTCATTAAAAGATAAGTTAAAGCTTTTTCATACTAAAATCTTCATGAAAGAGTTCAACTCAAAAACAAAATGTGGAAAGATAGCCCGACATCAGGGTGTCACTAAGTCATGAGCGTCTACAACTAGTCTAGAAACAAAGTTTACAATAATCCGTCAAATGTCGTAAAAACAAGAATAAAGACAACAATGGAAGGAGAGCCAAGGGATACGGACGCTGGCAGCTACCTCGTAGATCTCCGAGCAGTCAACCACGCACGAGCTCAACGATCCCTGCGATCGGTCTAACCTGGATCTGCACACAAGGTACAAGGAGTAACGTGAGTATTTTAAACTCAGTAAGTAATAGAAAAAATTGGGATCTGAGAAATAGTGACGAGCTATGCAAATACAATTATCTCAATAGCTTTCAAATAAGAACAGTCATGCTTTCAAATTCGTTAGTTTAAGTCACGTCAGTTCGTACTCAAGTAAACCAGGTATCAAGTTTATCATAAATGTGTACATCAAGGACAAGTAACAACTAAGTGCAACAATTAACTGAAAGAAAGTACAGCCTCTTAAGCAACGGTCACTCAGCCCATCTCAACAGCTCAATCACTCGGCTCTCAAACCTCAATAATCATACTCAATAGGTACCTGTGCTCACTAGGGGTGTGCAGACTCCGGAGCGGCTCCTTCAGGCCAAGCGCTATATCGCTGCGACGTGCAGCCCGATCCAATATATATACAGCCATAAGGCTTGTTGCAGCGTGCAACCCGATCCAATATACATGATCAGCCCAAAGGCTCGTTGCGGCGTGCAACTTGATCCAACATATACATATATAGCCATGAGGCTCGTTGCGACGTGCAACCCGATCCATATACGCTCATATAGCTCACAGTACTCAGGCCCTATCTCAGTCACCAACCTCACCAGTCCCTCGGGCTCTCATAATACATAGAATTCAGCTCAAACAAATATAATAACATGTATCAATGATAAATATGAGGGGACTGAGGTAAAATACACAAGTAATATCATGACTGAGAACAAAACAGCAATGAGCAGCTAATTCAGCAAGTACACCACCTCACGGGTCTCAACAGTGATATCACAAGGCCAAAACATGATTTCTAACAACAAGTGCAGTCAATTTCAACAAAAACAGAGGGAACGCATAGTACACTGTAGGTTAATCGATTCCAGTCTCACCGGACGGACCATGTCACAATCCCTACGGTGCACGCCCACACGCCCATCACCTAGCGTGTGCGTCACCTCAAAAATAGTCATACGACACGATATCCAGGGTTTCATACCCTTAAGACCTAATTTATAATCGTTACTTACCATAATCCGAGCAAAATCCTACTCCGCGATGCCTTTGCCTCTCGAATTAGCCTCCAACTTCCCGAATCTAGCCAAAAGTAATACAACACAATCAATATATTCAAAGGAACCAATCCAACAAGAAAAACTACTAAATTGGACTCAAATCCCGAAATTAGCTCAAACTCGACTCCCGGGCCCACGTCTCGGAATCCGACAAAAGTCACAAAACTTGAAAGCCCATTTACTCGCGAGTCTAACCATACCAATTTCATCAAAATGCGACATCATTTACTCCCTCGAATCCCCAAAATCCACTCTCCAAAATCCCAAGCCCTAACCCCCAATTCTCACTTCAAAACTTCACTAATTAGGTGAGAAATCAATGGAAGAACACCATAGCTAATGATAATAGAGCTCAAGCAACTTACCTTAGATGAATATCCTTGAATCCCCTTCAAAAATCCTCCCAAAAGCACAAAAGTTCGTCTTCAAAATGGTGGAAATGAGCAAAAATTCACGAAGTCTTCTATTTATAGGTTTTGCCCATGCTTTTCGCTCATGCGGCTCAATATGCGCACTTGCGATTCCGCTTCTGCGCAAAAATCTTCGCATCTCCGGAAAATCACTTAAAACCCTTGGACCTCTTCTGCACCTCTAGACCGCATCTGCGATCATCGCAGGTGCGGGAACTTCATCGCACCTGAGCCTTCTACCCAGCTCGTCCAATCTCGCATCTGCGATCCCCCACTAGCTTCTGCAGGCTCGCACCTGCAGCTCCCACTCCGCAGGTGCGGATATGACAGTTGAGTTCCAACTTCAGCAACTACTCCAATTTCTGAACTTGTTCTGTTAATTGTCCGAAATTAACCCGAGGCCTTCGGGACCTCAACTGAACATACCAACAAGTCATATAACCCCATACAAACTTAGTCGAGCTTTCGAATAACTCAAAACAACATCAAAACACTAAATTACCCTCGGATTTAAGGCTAAGAACTTCTAAACTTCCAAATTCCGCAAACGACGCCGAAACCTACCAAATCACGTCCGAATGACCTCAAATTTTACACACATGTCACAAATGACACCACGAACCTATTCCAACTTCCGGAAATCCATTCCGACCCCAATATCAAATTTTCCACTACCGACCGAAATCGCCAAATTTCCAACTTTCGCCAATTCAAGCCTAATTCTACTACGGACCTCCCGATCACATTCCGAATGCGCTCCTAAGTCCAAAATCACCAAACGGAGCTAACGGAATCATCAAAATTCAAATGTGAGATCGTTTATACACGAGTCAACATCCGGTTGACTTTTCCAAATTAAGCTTCTTATAAAGAGACTAAGTGTCTCAGCTCACTCCAAAACCACTCCAGACCCGAACCAACTGCCCCGATAAGATATAATACAGTTGTTGAACACAAGAAAAGCTGGAAATGGGGGAACGAGGCCATAACTCTCGAGACGACCGGACGGGTCGTTATATCATCCCCCTTTTAAGCAAACTTTCATCCTTGAACGAGTCTAGAAACATACTTTGAGCCTCAAATAGGTGTTGATATCTGCTTTGCACCTCCCGCTCGGCCTCCCAAGTAGCCTCCTCTACGGGCTGATGTCTCTACTCACTTTCACTGAAGCTATATACTTTGATCTCAACTTTCGGACATGATGCTCCAAAATAGCCACTGACTCCACATCATAAGTCAAATCACCATCCAACTGAACCGTGTTGAAATCCAAGACATTAGATAGATCACCGGTATACTTCTGAAGCACAGAAACATGAAATACTGGATGCACACTTGATAAGCTGGGGGTCAAAGCAAGCTGATAGGCCACCTCCCCAATCCTCCAAAGCACCTCAAACGGCCCAATAAACCGAGGGCTCAACTTGCCCTTGTTTCCAAATCTCATAACACCCTTCATGGGTGAAACCTTCAGCAAGACATTCTCCCCAACCATGTAAGATACATCACGGACCTTTCTGTCAGCATAACTCTTTTGACTTGATTGCGCCATGCGAAGCCGCTCCTGAATCACTTTCACCTTGTCCAAAGCATCATATACAAAGTCTTTACCCAAAAGACTAGCCTCACCCGGCTCATATTAACCCACTGGAGATCTACACCGCCTCCCATATAAAGCCTCATACGGGGCCATCTGAATACTCAACTGATAATTGTTGTTGAAGGAAAACTCTCCGAGTGGTAGAAACTGGTCCCATGAACCCCTAAAATCAATGACATAAACGTGTAACATGTACTCCAGAATCTAAATAGTGTGCTCGGACTGCCCGTCCATCCGCAGATGAAATGTTGTGCTCAACTCGACGTGAGTGCCCAACTCTCGCTGCACGTCTCTCCAAAACTGCAAAGTAAACTGCGTGCCTCTGTCTGAAATGATGGAATTTGGCATACCATGAAAGCGAACAATCTCTCTGATATAAATCTCCGCCAACTGGTGTGAAGAATAGGTAGTACACACAGGGATGAAGTGCACGAACTTGGTCAACCGATCCACAATCACCCAAATAGTATCGAACTTCCTTGAAGTCCGTGGGAGCCCAACTACGAAATCCATGGTGATCCGCTCCCACTTCAACCATGGAATCTCTATCTGCTGAATCAAGCCACCCGATCTCTGATGCTCATCTTTCACTTGCTGAAGTTGAGACATCGATCCACAAACCCAACTATATCTTTCATCATTCTCCTCCACCAATAGTTCTGTCTCAAATCCTGGTACATCTTTGTGGCAGCCGCATGGATGAAATATAATGAGCTGTGGGTCTCCTCTAGAATCATCTCCCGAAGCCCATTTACATTGGGCACACATAACCGGCCCTACATCCTCAATACCCCGTCCTCACCAATAGTCACATCTCTAGAATCATCATGCAGAAACTTGTCCTTGAGGACAAGCAATGAAGATCATCATACTGGCGCTCTCTAATACGATCAAAGAAGGAAGACCGAGAAACCACACAAGCTAGGACCCGACTGGGCTCTTAAATATCAAATCTCACTGACCGATTGGCCAAAGCTTGAACATCAACTACAAGAGGTCTCTCTATACGGTAAAATTGAAGGTTCCGATTTTCCATCGTTACGATACCTCGAAGGCTCAAAACCACGATCGAGTTTCATCCCTCAAGGGCCATCAACGCTCGACCTCGGAGCAGTACGGACTGGCGGTTACAGGGAGAGAGCAGGGAGTTCCTAAGGCATGTGGCTAGAGCCGACAAAGCCTGTCAGGCTAGTCTGAGCCCGCATCATGGTAGTAGCTAGCTGTCCCATCTCCATATCTGCGTAACAAATGTATCTGTACTATATTGGGATTCCCCTCATATATAAAGGGGATCCTTGTCATTTTGTAAATATCTGTTGCTCAATACTAAATACACAAGAACATTCTCTCTGCTCTCTCACACATTCTCTTGAGTTCATTACTCCATTTATTGCATACATTCATTGTGTTCTATTTATTGTTCATCATTTATTGCTTATTATTGGCCATAAAGAGCCGTCATTGATTTTATTCTAATTGTTAGTCGCCCATCGACTACCCCCGGTAGCTCTCAGCCGAGCTTCAGACTCGACCCCGAGGCCCTCGAACAGGCCGGCTTGAGGCCCCGATTATTACTCATTCAGTTTGGTTATCACCTTGTTCTCCAACTCCTATCTCGTTTCTAAGCCTTTCATATAACATCAACTGCATAACAACTAGCATAAAAATAGATCACGTATTTTTAGAATCACATAATCAAATTTAATTGTTATTACCATTTTCACGGTAAACAGTTTGGCGCCCACCGTGGGGCTAAACATAATAGTGATTATTTTCTTGTTGGTTTAACCACGTAACGCAAGTTATCTTTCACACTTTTTCTTGTCCAAGATCTTTGATTTCAGGTCAAAATGTTTAACTCAGCAAACGCACGTGAAAACATCAACCTTGAAGACCATGGAGAAAATGGTGTTGACGTCCCAGGTGTTGGTGTACCACCACGAAACCATGAGGATACATTGGAATCGATTCCCATTGACGCGGTTTCACGCGACACTCAACACGTCGAAATAAGCTCCCACACCAACAAGAGCATACACCAAGGCGACCAACAAGAAGCCTAGAAAACCCCAGCTCGGGAAGAACGGGAGGTTAGCCTTCATGTTATTTTTGAAATGTTGCAGGCACAACAGCTAGCTATTGCTCAGCTGCAAAGTTACCAGAAAACTCCTAGCACGGTAGTACCGGGGACGGCTCCCCCAGCCGAGTAGGTACCAGAGAGATCAAGTAACAACGGGTAGGCAGCCGACCCCGCCATCGTAAAGATGCTCGAGGACCTCACGAGAAGGATTGAATCGGGCGAGAAGAAAATAGAGGCCAACGAGAAAAAGTTTGAGACCTATAATTCCAGGGTTGACCAGATTCCGGGAGCACCCCCGATCCTGAAAGGTGTGGATTCAAAGAAGTTCGTGCAAAAGCCGTTCCCACAGGAAGCAGCTCCAAAACCCATTCCAAAGAAGTTCAGAATGCCCGACCTTCCAAAGTATAATGGAACATCGGACCCCAACAAGCACGTCACTGCCTACACTTGTGCAGTAAAGGGCAACGACCTATGGGACGACGAGATCGAGTCCGTCCAGCTGAAAAAATTCGGGGAAACGCTCTATAAAGGGGCAATGATGTGGTATCACAACCTGGCCCCAAACTCGATAGATTCATTTGCTATGCTGGCGGATTCTTTCATTTAGGCACATGCTAGTGCCATCAAAGTAGCAACAAGGAGAGGGAGAATGAGAAGTTGCGAGAGTCCGTATCTCGCTTTCAAATGGAACGAATGGAACTTCCACCAGTCTTCGACGACTGGGCAGTGCAGGCCTTCACCCAATGTCTGAATGAACGAAGCTCGGTGGCTTCGAAGCAACTGAAACAAAATCTGGTTGAATATGCCGCCGTGACATGGTCGGACGGTCATAGCCGATACCAGTCAAAAATCAAGGTCGATAGCACGACCAACTAGGAGCCCCTTCGGGCTCGGTATACCCAAGCAGGCTTCTGGCGAAGGAGCCGAAGCCAAACAAAGAAAGGTAGTGGCCATACACTGAAGATAGGAGAAACGCCCTGAGGCGCAATATACCCCGCAACGATCGAAGGATGGACTGAGGACAGAATCCTCGGGGACTCGTCAACATAGCCGGATTTAATAGGCACACAGGGCCAACGGAGGCACCTTGCTTGTCAGAATACAACTTCAACGTCAACATATCAGACATCGTGTTTGCCATCAGTAAAATTAGAGACGCCAGGTGGCCCAGGCCCGTGCAATCAGATCCTTCGCAAAGGAATCATAACTTAGTGTGTGAATTTCACAACACGCATGGCCACAGGACCAAGGATTGCCGCCAGCTCCGAGAAGAAGTAGCCAGACTACTCAATAAAGGTCACCTCCGAGAATTCCTAAGCGACCAGGCCAAAAATCAGTTCCGAAAAAGTGAGGCGGCCAAAAAGAACGAAACGAATGAGTCGCAGCATGTCATCCACATGATCTTAGGAAGCATCGCTGCCCCACAGGAGCCCATGATGAGAAGAAGAAAAATATCCATCACCGGGGAAAGCGAACTCGGGGCTACATACCTGAGGATGTCCTCACATTCAGCGATGAGGACATCGAGACCTTGTCCCAACCTCACAAAGATGCACTGTAATATCTTTCCTTGTAAATTCATTTTGAATTAAACGTGTACCTGTGGATCCAGGTAGCTCGGCCAACATTATCAGGTCGAGGGTGGTAGAGGAGCTCGGACTACTTGACCAAATCATACCTGCCTCTCGTGTCTTCAACAGATTCAACATGGCGAGCGAAACAACGAATGAGGAAATCACCCTCCCAGTCAACGTGGTGGGAACAACCCAAAATGCCAAATTCCATGTCATCGAGGGAGACATGAGGTACAAGGCCTTGCTCGGAAGACCGTGGATAAACTGCATGAGAGCAATGCCATCCACCCTCCATCAAATGACGAAATTCCCGATAAAGGATGGGATTAAAACCGTCTACGGGGAACAGCATGCGGCGAGAGAAATGTTCGCGGTGCACGATGTGGCCCCAACACCGGTAACTCCACCTTCGAAGGAGCCGAAGGATGAGCAAGTAGTAAAATAGCGATAACAAGCTACACTCTCGGCTACTCCCGACTAAGCAAAGCAGGGGACCGTATCGCATCCTCATCACAAGCGACTCAAACACATCAGGGCTCAGAACATCGCCGGCACATCCTACACTAAGGCTTTAGGTTTCGAAAGCGTGCGTTGCACTCTTTTCCTTCGACCGGGTTTTTATCCCAAAAAGGGTTTTACCGGCAAGGTTTTTAACGAGGCAACACTCATATGCTACCTAAGGAAGACTCAACAAGTATTCGAGGCTTCTCTAGCATTTGACCTCGAATACTGGGGGGCATCCCCCCAGAAGGTCATCTACTCAAAGAAGCCAAGATAGTCCAAATAGGGTCTCGATCGGAAAATGATGTACCGGGCCAAACGGTCGAACGAACCGTGTCCCTATAGAATAACCAGGACCCTGACAGCGAAAACATGTATACTTGTACCAAGTAATCGAAGAATACTTTGCACCAAAGCATTTCACGCTTCAAAAGAAACTCGACATTTTCGCAAAAATGGCTGCTCTATAAAAAACGTCCCGAACAATCGGGGACTGACGTCAGCGACTCAAAACAATGCGACCCTCGGGTCTGAGCTCCTAACTCGTAAGCCCTCAATGAGGCGATATCTAGATCACAAAACAGCTCCAGAGCCAAAAATGTCCCGAACACTCGGGGACTGGCGTTGAAAACTCAAAGCCACATGACCTCTGGGTCGGAGACTCTGGAACCGTAAGCCCTCAACGAGGCAATACCAAGTTTGCAAGTAATGGCTCTCGAGCTGAGAAATCCTCGATAACTCGGGGACTGCCATCAATCGCCATCTCCATCGCAATGGCTCCTGAGCTGGAAAATCCTCGATAACTCGGGGACTGCCGTCAATCGCCATCTCCATCGTAATGGCTCTCGAGCTGAAAAATCCTCGATAACTCGGGGACTGTCGCCAATCGCCACCTATAAAAAACTCGAGGCCATAAGACCCCGAGCGGGCAGACTCGGTCTCGTAAGACCTACATAAGGCAATGAAAATATCTATAAGACCTCGATCAAGGCATGAACCGTACTTGTGACAAGTATCAAAACGGTAAGACCTCAAAGGCATGTAAAACTTGTAAGACCTTACTTAAGGCATAAACCTGATCTCAAAGTTAAGGCTATATATTGAACTTGTAAGACCCCTAAAAGGCATACCCTTGATATAGACGCCGAAACTACTTTACTCGGGACTTAAAGGCTCCGACCGAACACAAACGACTACAGTCGCAAGGCAGTACCAGCCAAACTAACGCGACTCGGGGATGCCCGACTTTCGCTACAAAATCACAGGCCATCAATTACTTCGAATCTACTTCGAAAAGAACTGGCTAAACAAGCTACCCTCGATGTAGGAAAACGAGCTTTGACCATGTCAGCTCCTAAACACTGGCTTCGAGATACTCAGCTTCCGAACTGAACCTCCCGAGGTGCTCGATCATCACCATATAACGACTCACAACCGATGTTTTTATTGAACCATCGAAGAGTCTGGCAAACACTATTTCAAAAAATCCATATCAAGGGAAAAATAAAGCCTACATAAAAGGTCGCATCGACCCAAAGAGCCAATGCCGCCATCCCACACATAAAAGGTCGCATTGGCCCAAGGCGTAAGAGCCATTATCGCCAGCCCATAAAAAAGGTCATACTGACCGAACGCGTAAGAGCCTAAGGGACATCTTTAAATTCAAAAACTTGAGGGTCGAATGAGCTCGAGTCGAAACCCGATTCGGAGACAGAACCCAAAACAGTTAACTAAATCTGCCTGAGAGCAAAAGTGTAAGAGCCGTTGTCGCCGGCTTATACTAAAAAGTCGCATCGACCAAGCGCGTAAGAGCCTACAGGCCAGCCTAATGAGCCCCCGGGCCATACCACGAATCTAAGGATTACTCTCAACTCAAAGATCAGTTCACCTGACTAAAATCAAGGCAAAAAGAAATGCAGGAAAAACAAATCGCAAGGTTTCCTCTTTATGCAGTCTTTTCATGAGAGGAATTGGTGTTCCAAGCCTTCTCCCTCCCTTCCACCGATGAAACTACTTGCATACATGCGAAAAAACACAAGCTCCATTTACAAACGTGCTTTGAAACTGCTATATACAGAATTAGAAAACAAAATCTACATCCCCCCATGGGGACTATGGCTCGACGACCTCATCTTCGCTCTCCTCGGCGTCGGACAGAAATAACCAAGCACCACGCTTGTCCGCCCTCGCCCGCTTCTCCTCTCCCGAGAGGTCAAAGCCCCTAGCATGGATCTCCTTGAGGGTTTCCCTTCGGGATTTACACTTGCTCAGCTTATCTTGAGCATCATCAGCGTCCTTCAAGTAGACCGCCACTTTCTGGTCGGCATTAGTTCAGCTCATTGCGGCTTCAGCTCGGGTGTCCACAACCTCGGCCTTTATTTTCAAAAGCTCAGACTCGAGCTTCTTAATGATATCTATTCGAACCAAGCTATTATCGTGAGCTAGGTGGAGTTGAACCTCAATGGCAGAGGCTTTGCCCAGAGCACCCTTCTCCGCCAAAGCCTGAGCGTCCGCCTGAGCCTTTAACTCATCATACTCGCGCTTGGCTCGGCCAACTTCGTTTCGAAGGCACTCCAGGTCATCCGTCTTTTTCTGCAACTGAAATAAACGAAGCATTAGCCTCATGAGCTAGAAGAAAAAATACACACTAGCTCGGAACAAACACTACTTGCTCCTTCAAATAGCTCTCACAATTCAAGCTCCGACTCGCCTCATACCATAAGCGTGCCAGCTCGTCTTCACTTTCTTCGCAAAGGAGCCTAAGGGATTTCTCCTCATCAAGATCTTTCCGCAGTCTGGCCTTACGGCTAAGCAGCTCGGACTTAAGCTTGTCAAAATCCTGCAAAAGAAAACTCAATAAGGAAGGGAAGGCATGAAACTCGAAAGGCCTGTGCCAAAACTCACCGCATAGTGAAGTCGCTAGGCTTCCTCGAAGGTCGATCTCACATCTACTAGCCTGGCTTCCTCGAAGGTCGCTCGGCACATATGATCCCGAGTTTCGAGCATCCCTCGAAGTACCTCCGATGGAACAACGGGACGACAGCGGAGGAGAAACCGCTTTTACAAGGCCAGAAATCACGGGCGTAGCTAGCTCATTCGATACTTCCACTTCGAGCCCCCAGTCCATGTTCACCTTGCTTTGAGCACCGTCGCCCTACAAAGGTATCTCTTGCTTATTGTTATCATTTTTTAGAACAGAAGCTAGCAACCCTTTTCCCTCTCCAAGGGGCCACAACCTCGCTTTGAGGGACTCCCCAATGCCTATGAAAATAGAGTTAGTACATAGAAAGGAAAAGCGCCCTTCCGAGAGAAAAAGGGGGGAAGCAAATCACATAGCACGTACAGTGGTATTTTGCCTCCCACCAATCCTTAGATAAAGCTCGCCACTTATGCTCATTGTAAGTCGAGTGGGTCGCCAACTTCCGAACCCAGTTCGGCAGATCGGGAACCTCTCCCAGCGTCCACAAAATTGCTGCAGAAAAGGAAAAGAAGGCACATTCACGGAACACTCATTCGCCGTAATTGAAATACTGTGAAGGCACAAGTGTACAACTTACTTGTATAATTCCATTCCTCAGGGAATATCATAAACTCCACGGGGATAATATCAACAGTCCATACTCGGACGAATCGAATCGTCCACTCCCGGTCTCCATCTTCTTCATCATCAACAACGAGAGGCGTGGCCGATCGGCATCGTAAGGTTAGCACGCCTCGATGGTGAAAAGGTTGATACACCCTGATAAGATGGCTGAGAATGAATTCAAGCCCTGCCTTCTCCGTGGAGAACCTCATCATCAATACTATCCGCCAAAATGACGGATGAATCTACACCAGGGTGACCCGGTATTTCCGACAGAAATCAAGCATAACCCTATAAGAGGGGCCTAGCACGAAGGGGTACGTATATACGTTCAAAAACCCCTCGGCGTGGTCCATACTCTCCCGGGGAAAGTACACGCAATACTACCTTCTCCCCCTATCCACAATCTCTCCTCATTGATTCAAGATGCTCCTCTCCTATTAAAGAAATGGGCTTCGAGGTGTAATTACGATAACCTCGAACACTGGGAATCTCTTCTGGCGGGAGATTCCCTCCCAAAGCAAAGTGCCCAGAGGCGGAGCTCTTTTCTCCCTGCCGAGCGGATGCGGGCATACCAGCCATGGCTATAGTAAAACGAATGAAGGGGAAATGAAGACTTCGGCGAAAGCTTTGAGTTAAAGGAAAATTGGCGCAAGAAAGGAGAACTCCATGAAAGAGGATAACTACTCAGAATAGTAGAGTCTCCAAAAGGGCGAAGACAACCCTATATATGGAGAAAGCAGTGACCACCCGCCTGCCTCAAAGGCCGATTAAAAATATTGGCTAAAGCTTTGGTTGCTTTGGAAAGATATGCTGGCGGAGTCGACTCGGCCATTTCGTAACCATATCCTATACTCGACGTCGCCATACGATGCTCCAAGGTCGAAAACCTCGCATCAACCAAGTCCCGAGGTAGCACCCGACCTCGAGGACCTCCATCAAAAAGAAGTTAGGCTCCAAGAAGCGATTGGCATCATTGCAAGTCCCGAGGTGGTACCCGACCTTGAGGACCTCCATCAAAAATATGTTAGGCTCCAAGAAGCCATTGGCATCATTGCAAGTCCCGAGGTGGTACCCGACCTCGAGGACCTCCATCAAAAAGAAGTTAGGCTCCAAGAAGCCATTGGCATCATTGTATGTACCGAGGTGGTACCCGACCTCGAGGACCTCCACAAAAAGGAGATTGGCTCTAGAAAGCCATCAATGTCATTACAAGTCCCAAGATGGTACCCGATCTCGAGGGCGTCTCTCAAGAAGAAAATAAGCGCTTAAACTCTACTCATATGGGTTTGGCCTCGGGGTACCATCTAAACCCGGGTAAACCCACATCTGTGATCCATCTACAACGCCTTAAGGCTATCTGCACTAGGTTCGAAACAAGTTTCCAGGTGGCCCGGGTTTGAGCAAACCCCCACTCGGGGACTGCTCTCGAAAGCCTAAAGGCAGTCTCTATTCAACCCGATGTTAGGGCCTCGACGACCCGAGTTTATCAGTCCAATCCGAGCTCGGTCCAATGAACGGCAAAGGGTTCTGCGGGGAGCCGTGTTAATCAATCAAAAGTAATAAGAAATACTTGCACCTGGGCTCGATATTTGCACCAATCGGCAGGGTCAAGCACTCAGATTCTTCACAAGCATAGATAAGGGGAAATATAGCATACAACAGAGACGAATTGAAGAAACATTTTTTCCATTCATAGACACAGTTACAAAGCCCACGAGGCGTCCTTAAATATGATTACAAAAGCCCAAGAAGGGTCCTTACACACAAACAAAGAAGAAAAAAGGTGTACATATATAATTAAAACCTATAGCCTAGCCTGTTCTCCCAGGAGTATCCTCAGCGGTAGTATCTTCGAGCGCCATTACCTCGAGGGTCTCATCTCGGTTTCTCAAAGCGGTATCTCCAAGGGAGAAGATGAATAAGAGGAAACTGACGCAGAAGAAGCAGAAAGGAATGAAGAAGTGGCTGGGTGAAAAATTTGGCTAGTATGGATTTCGCCAGTAAGCCACTTCTTGAGACGTTACCCCGGTGCGGGATGCGACAGTTAGTAGATATTGCCACCTCACTCCATGTAAAGCAAAATGAGTGAGGTGCCGCACCGGGTAGTCGGGGTAGGTGAGCAGCAGTGTAAAGTCCTAACACCTCCCTGAGCAGCGGTGTAGAGTCCAAACATTCTCCCGAGCCAGGAGAAATCGGCCCCCCTACCTCGTCGTCTCGAGCCAACGACGACAGCAGCAACAACAATAACAACAACAACAACAACGAAAACACCGTGTAATCTCGCTTAACAAGAAAGGGCCCAGGAAAAAGGCTATGGCGTGGCTGGTGGGAACATCGCCATGTATCCTTAACGCAGTGGGCCTCAAACATGATGGACAACAATGGATGAGGACGATGAGAAGAGAAGGATGGATAGATATTGGAAGATACTTGAATAAAAAGTTGATTCCAGGAGGTTCCTATTTATAGGAAGGTCGGCAGCGTAACCGACGACGCCATTAGTGTCTGTGAAAGGCGTATCGGTAGGCACATTTAATGCATCCTTTGGAGCTGAACCGGCGGCGAGATTATTGCTTTGAAGAATAAGAAACGGCAATGCTATGACAATTCTTGAAAGATGAAATGACGAGACGTCCCCGTTATAACGGAGGCTTACGTCATCAGTATGACGTCGTCGCGAGAAATCCGGAAAGCTAGTTATCAAGGTCGTTTCATATCGTTCTACTCTAACAAATGCGGGGACTATCTGTATACGGTAAAATCGAAGGGTCCGATTTCCATTGTTACGACATCTCGAAGGCTCAAAACCACGGTCGAGTTTCATCCCTCGAGGGCCATCAACGCTCGACCTCGGACCAGTACAGACCGACGATTACAAGGAGAAAGCGGGGAGTTCCCAAGGCGTGTGGCTAGAGCCGACAAAGCATGTTAGGCTAGTCTGAGCCCGCATCATGGTAGTAACAAGCTGTCCCATCTCCATATCTTTGTAATAAATGTATTTGTACTATATTGGGATTCCCCCTCATATATAAAGGGGATCCTAATCATTTTGTAAATATCTGTTGCGCAATACTAAATACACAAGAACATTCTCTCTGCTCTCTAACACATTCTCTTGAGTTCATTACTCCATTTATTGCTTACATTCATTGTGTTCTATTTATTGTTCATCATTTATTGCTTATTATTGGCCGTAAAGAGCCGTCATTGATTTTATTCTAACTGTTAGTCGCCCATCGCTTACCCCCGATATCTCTCAGCCGAGCTTCAGACTCGACCCCGAGACCCTCGAACAGGTAGGCTCGAGGCCCCGATTATTACTCATTCGATTTGGTTATCACCTTGTTCTCCAACTCCTATCTCGTTTCTAAGCCTTTCACATAACATCAACTGCATAACAACTAGCATAAAAATAGATCACGTATTTTTAGAATCCTATAATCAAATTTAATTGTTATTACCATTTTCACAGTAAACAGTCTCTCCCAAACATGCAGGAATGTAAGACTACCCATACTCACTGCCTTCCTACTCAAGCATCGGCAACCACATTGGCCTTTCCCGGATGATACAAAATGCTAATATCATAGTCCTTTAGCAGCTCCAACCATCTCCGCTGCCTCAAATTAAGATTCTTTTGTTTGAACAAGTGCTGGAGGCTACGATAATCAGTAAACACCTCACAAGACACACCATAGAGATAATGCCTCCAAATCTTCAGTGCGTGAACAATGGCAGCCAACTCCAAATCATGAACATGGTTATTCTTCTCATGGGGATTCAACTGACGAGAAGCATAAACAGTCGCTCTACCCTCCTGCATCAAAACACACTCAATACCAACTCGAAAAGCATCACAATATACTGTATACGAGCCTGAAGTTGATGGTAGAAATAACACTAGAGCTGTGGTCAAGGCAGTCTTGAGAATTTGAAAGCTCGCCTCACACTCATCCGAACGCTTGAAAGGAGCACCCTTTTGGGTCAATTTGGTCAAGGGCAATGCAATACAAGAGAAATCCTATATGAACTTACTTTAATAACCCGCCAAACCAAGAAAGCTACGAATCTCTGTCGCTGAGGACGGTCTGGGCCAACTCTGGACCGCCTATATCTTCTTCCGATCAACCTGAATACCCTCACTGGACACCACGTGCCCCAAGAACGCCACTGAACTGAGCCAAAACTCACACTTGGAGAACTTAGCATAAAGCTTTTCCTCCCTCAATCGCTGTAAGACAACTCTCAAATGCTCAGCGTGCTCCTCTTGGCTACGAGAGTACACCAGGATATCATTAATCAATACAATAACAAACAAGTCGAGATAAGGCCGAAACACGTTGTTCATCAAATGCATGAACGCTGCTGGGGCGTTAGTCAGTCCGAAAGACATCACAAGGAACTCATAATGACCATATCGGGTCCTGAAAGCTATCTTAAGAATGCCCGAGTCCCTGATCTTCAACTGGTGATACCCTGACCTCAAATCAATCTTGGAGAATACCCTTGCTCCCTGAAGTTGGTCAAATAAATCATCAATACGAGGCAAAGAATACTTGTTCTTGATTGTAACGTTGTTCAACTGCCTGTAGTCAATGCACATTCTCATGGTGCCATCCTTCTTCTTCACAAATAGAACTGGTGCACCCCAAAGTGACAGACAAGGCCGAATAAACCCCTTACGAGGAGTTTCTGAATCTGCTCCATCAATTCTATTAACTCCGTCGTTGCCATACGATACAGTGGAATAAATATGGGCTGAGTGCCCAGCACCAAATCAATACCGAATGCAATATCCCTGTCCGACGGAATGCTCGGCAAGTTTGCAGGAAACACATCCGAAAATGCCTCACCACCGGAACTGAATCAATAGTAGCAATCTCTACACTGAAATCCCTAACGAAGGCTAAATAAGAGAGACAACCCTTCCCAACCATCTGCTGGTCATTCAAGAATGAAATCACTCTACTGGGAACATAATCCGGCGAACCTCGCCACTCAATCTGTGGCAACCCCGGCTTTTCCAACTTCACCGTCTTAGCGTGATAGTCCAAAATAGCATGACACAGAGACAACCAATCTATGCCCAATATCATATCAAAGTCAACCTTACTAAGCTGCAACAAATCCACTCTAGTCTCTAGTCCCCCAGTAGTCACTACACATGACAATTATACACGGTCCACAATAATAGTATCGTCCACCGGCATAGATACATCATCATATGATACAAGAGACTCGCGGGGCGTATCCAAATAATGAGCAAAATACGACGACACATATAAAAAATGGAACCAGGAACAAATAATACAAAGGCATCCCTGTGGCAAACTGAGATAATACCTGTGATCACAGTATCTGAAGCAATAATATCGGGTCTGGCAAGGAGTTCATAGAAATGGACCTCACCCCCACTTGATTGGCCTCCCCCTCTAGGGCGACCCCTAGCTGATTGACCTCCACCCCGAGCTGGCTGAGTGGGTGGTGAAGTAACTGGGGTTGAAGTCGAAGGCTGACCCCTCTACTGCTGAGCTGAACCTCCAACTAGGCGGGGACACTGCCTCCTAATATGACCGAACTCTCCACACTCGTAGCAACTCCCCGGTGTGGGTGGTGGGGACTGAAGGGATCCGCGAACACCAGGATAACTAGTAGAAGAACTTGGCATGAATGAACCCTGAGCTGATGGTGCATGAGTCAAACTCTGAGCTGGGAGTGCACTGAGAGATGAGTGGCCCTGATACATGAGAACCATGGCCAGATGATTCACCACGGTGAATTGGGCGAGCTGTTTGACTATGCCTGAAAGGACGACCCCTGTTGTGGTGGAACTGACCTCCAAAAGGAACACCAGCAAAACTGCCCGATCCCTGAGGCCTCTTGGCCTCCCTCTTAGCCCGCTCCTGGCGGGGAACAGACTCTATCTCCCGGGCAAGGTTAACAACCTTCTCAAATGTAGCAACGGTCACCCTCTCTCTAGTCATAAGAATCCGTAGATGATATGCGAGGCCATCCACGAACCTCCTGATCCTCTCCCGGTCTGTGGGAACCAAACAAACAACATGACGAGGTAACTCATAAAATCTCATCTCGTAGTGCATCACAATTATATCATCCTGACACAACTGCTCGAACTATCTATGCAGCTCCTCTTTGCGGGACATCGGCACATACTTCTTCAGGAAGAGAACGGAGAACTGCTGCGAGGTAAGCACCGCTGCACCAACAGCCCTACGCCTCTCATAAGCCTCCCACCAAGCGAAGGCAGCTCCAGAGAACTAAAAGTTAGTAAACGAGACCCCACTGGTCTCCAGAAAACTTGTTGTACGGGGAATCCTTTGACTCTTATCTAAGAAACCCTAGGCATCCTCGCCCTATGCACCGCTGAAAGTCGGAGGTTGAAGTCTACCAAACCTGTCCAATCTACGCTGCTCATCATCAGGCATGACTGGAACCACATAGTCCTTAGCAGGTGCAACCGGCTGGGCTGGTGGTGCCCCCTGTGTCTGGAGTCCCTAAACAACCTACTCGGGTGTGCGGGCGATGGGAGTCTGAGTGCCTCCCCCGGCCTGGGAAGTGGTTGCTGTAGTAGAAATAGAGACTGCCTGAGCAAGACGGGTGCACACGATCAGAATCTGATCTAAGGTCTCCTGATGACCTTGTTTACCGTGAAAATAGTAATAACAATTAAATTTGTTGGCAGGACTCTAAAAATACGTGATCTATTTTATGCTAGTTGTTAAGCAGTTGATGCTATGTGTATGAAGTTTAAGGACGAAATATGAGCTAAAATAGAGTTATAATCGAACCGATGAGTTAGCTGTTTAGGGCCTCGAGGTCGATTCCCGGGCTCGGGCTCGAGCTAT
This sequence comes from Nicotiana attenuata, assembly GCF_001879085.1. Lineage (NCBI taxonomy): Eukaryota > Viridiplantae > Streptophyta > Magnoliopsida > Solanales > Solanaceae > Nicotiana > Nicotiana attenuata. Next base: position 368,104 of record NW_017670706.1, on the reverse strand, counting down.
TAAAGGTAATCGAGGAAGGGCGAAAAGTTACAAAACAATCAGTGAAGGCTCTTTATGGCCAATGATAATCAATAAATGAAGAACAAGTATGAATATAATAACAAATAGCAACAATATCGAGAGAGTATGTTAGAGAGAAAAAGAGAGAGTTTTTGTATATTTCGTGTGTAGTAGTTGGAGGGACAGATGATGTATAAAATGACAGTGATCCCCTTTATATAGTAGGAGAAATCCCAATGTAGTACAAATGTATTAATTGCAAAGATATTGAGATGGGACAGCTAGATACTGCCATGATGCGGGCTCAGACTAGCCTGATGGACATTGTCGGCTCTAGCTGCACGCCTTGGGAACTCCCCATCTCTACCATATCCGGGGTCATCATTGTCCCATGGTCGAGCGTCGACGAACCTCGAGGGAGGAAACTCGACCGTAACCTTGTAACCTCGAGCCTTCGAGATGATCTTCTGAGGTGTCTCGATGACGAGGAATTGGACCTTCCGATTTCACCGTATACAGATAGTCCCCGCGTTTCTTGGAGAGGAACGATAAGAAACAATTTTGACATCCATTTCTTCGGACTTCCAGTGACGATATCATACTAATGGTATCATACCTGTGACTCGGGCCATTTGGAAACTTGTTTTGAACTTGATGTAGATAGCCTTAAAGGCGTTGTAGATAGATTTTGAATGAGGGTTTGCTCTGATTTAGATGGTACCTCAGGCCCATACGAGTCTTGCAACGATATCAATGGCCTCTTGGAGCCCGACTTCTTTTTGATGGAGATCCTCGAGGTCGGGTACCATCTTGGGACTTGCACTAATGCTGATGGCTTCCTGGAGCCTATCTTCTTTTTGATGGAGATCTCGAGGTCGGGTTCCACCTCGGGACTTGCACTAATGCTAATGGCTTCCTGGAGCCTATCTTCTTTTCTGATAGATAGTGTTGATGATGAGGAAGACGAAGGTCGGGAGTGGATGGGCCGATCCGTCCGAGTACGGACTGTCGATATTATTCCTGTGGAGCTTATGCAATTCCCTTTGCTGGGCGACGGTGCTCAATGCGAAGTGAACTTGGACCGCGGGCCCGAAGTGGGAGTATTGGCTGAGCCCATTACGCCCGTGATTTCTGACTTTGGAAGGGCAGTCTCTCCTCCGTTGTCGTCCTTTTTTTCTGATGGAGGTACTTCGAGGGATACTCGGAACCTAGAATCATATGCACTGAGCGATCGTGCCCCGACCAGGGTCGGTTCTTTCGGAGCTTTGGAGTTCGCAGATGTGTGCTCGATCTTCGAAGAAGCTCAGCGGCTTTATTTCAAGGCAAGTTTTTTGCCGTCCGTGTTGATTTTGCAATTTTTACTTTCATGTCGAGCTTTCTCTTTCGTAGGATTTGACAAGCTCCAGTCCGAGCTGCTTCGTCGTGAAGCCAGGTTGCAGAAAGTTGCAGAGCGAGGTGGATCAAAGTCGGAACTTCGAAAGCCGTCTCGAAAGATAGGTATTCCTATATTTCGTGTCGATGTGTGCTCCCCCTTCCATTTTCGGAGGTTAATGCTTTGATATTTCAGTCGGAGAGCAAAATGGAGGAGCCGAAACGACTTTTGGGGTGAAGTTGGCCGGGTCAAACGTGAGTTTGACGAGTTGATGGCTCAGGTAGATGCCCAAGTTGCGACCAAGGAGGGTGCTTCGACTAAGGCTTCTCTCTTTGAGGTGCAAATTCGGGACGCTCGTGCAAACGATTCTGTCTGAGAAAATATGATCACAAGGCTTGAGTTCGAGCTTTGGGGGCGAAGGCCGAGGTTGTGAATGCCCGGGCTGAGGTTGTAATGTGTCGCGCTAAGGCAGACCAGAAAGTGGCGGCCTATTTGAAGGGCGCTGTTGATGCTCGAGCTGAGCTGAGGAAGGCTCTCGATTGGGAGAGCAGTAATAAAGAGTACCTGAGTTACAGATCTCGGAGGGAAACCCTCGAGGAAATTCATGTCAGGGCTTCGATCTCTCGGAAGAGATCAAGCAAGCGAAGACGAAGGAGTACGATGCTAAATTCTGTCTATCCGATACCGAGGATGGCGAGGATGGGGCCGCCGGGCCATAGTCTCAAAAGGGGGTATAGATTTCCTTTTCTGATTCTATACGTGGTACTTTCAGAGTATGTTGTAAATGGAGCTTGTATTCCTTTACATGTATGTATAAAGGGGAGACTTCGCGGTTTTATTTCTCCTGCATTTCTTTTTGCCTTGATTTGAGCCAGATGAACTGGTCTTTGAGGTGAGGGGAATCCTTATATTCGTGGTATGGCCCTGGAGCTTATTAGGCTGGCCCGGGGGCTTTTACGCGCTCGGTCGATGCGACCTTTTGTATAAGCTCGCGTTTGAGCTCTTATGCTTTTGCTCAACTGTTTTTGGTTTAGTCCCTGAGTCGGATTACGACTCGAGCCCATTTGACCCTCAAGCTTTTATGTTTGCGTAGTCTGGCGATAATGGCTCTTACGCCTTTGATCGAAGCGATCTTTTATGTGTGTGGCCTTGGGGCTTATTAGGCTGGCGACAATGGCTCTTGCTCTTTGGGCCGATGCGGCCTTTCATGTAAGCTAGAAACAATGGCTCTTACGCTTAGGGTCGAAGCGACCTTTTTAATATAGCCTTTATTTTCCTCTCGTTAAATACTTTTGAAATGATTTTGCCTGACCCGTTGTCGGTTCGGGAGTAACCTCAATTTCAAGCCGTTTGCGGCGATGTTCGAGCACCTCAGAAGGTTTGGCTCGTAGGCTGAGTTGCTCGAAGCCTTGTGATTTGGAACTGACATGGTCGAAGCTCTTTTGCCTGTTGAGGGTAGCCTATTTAACCGGTTCTATTCGAAGTAATGGCCTATGATTTTGTAGCGACGGTCGGGCGTCCCCGAGTCGCGTTAGTTTGGCTGGTACAGCCGTATGACCGTAGTCATTCGTGTTTGGCCGGAGCCACATTTTGGTCCCGGGTGTAGTAGTTTAGGCGTCTATATCGAGGGTATGCCCTTTCAGGAATCTTACAAATGCGATATATAACGTAAACTTCGGGATCGAGTTTTATACCTGTAGTAAGGTCTTATAAAATTTTCATGCCTTTAAGGTCTTACAATTTGTTGATACCTTGTACAAGTATGATTCATGCCTTGCTTGAGGTCTTACAGTTTGTAGATACTTGGTACAAGTATGATTCATGCCTTGCTTGAGGTCTTACGGTTTTTGGTTGCCATATGTAGGTCTTATGAGACCGACTCCGCCCGCTTGGGGTCTTATGGCCTCGGGTTTTTTGATAAGTGGCGATCGGCGATGGCGATTGACGGCAGTTCCGAGCTATTAAGAGTTTCTCAGCTCGAGAGCCGTTACGATGGAGATGGCGATTAACGGCAGTCCCGAGCGATCGAGAGTTTCTCGGCTCGGGAGCCATTATGATGGAGATGGCGATTGACGGCAGTCTCCGAGCTGCCGAGGATTTCTTGGCTCGGGGGCCATCACTTGCAAACTTGGTGTTGCCTGATTGAGGATTTATGATTTCGGAGTTTCCGACCCGAAGGTCGCGTAGCTTTGAGTTTTTGATGCCAGTCCCCGAGTGCTCGGGGCGCTTTTGGCTTTAGAGCCATTTTATGATTTTGATGTTGCCTCGTTGAGGGCTTATGAGTTTGGAGATCCGACCCAGGGATCGTATTGTTTTGAGTTATCGATGCCAGTCCCCGAGTGTTTGCGGCATTTTTGACAGAGGAGTCGTTTTTGCAAAAATATCGAGTCTCTTTTGAAGCGTGAAATGCTTTTTTGAAATTATTCTTCGATTGCTTGAGCATACATATCTTTGTAGTTGAGGGCTCGGTTATTCTATAAGGGCATGGTCCGTTTGTTCGTTTGGCCCGGTACATTGTTTTTCCCATCGAGACCCCATTCGGTGTATCTTGGCTTCTCCGAGTAGGTGACCTTCCGGGGGGATGCCCCCCAGTATTCGAGGTTGTTTGCAAAAGAAGCCTTGAATACTTTTTGAGTCCTCCTTAGGTAGCATGTAGATGTAACCATGCCGGTAAAACCCTTTTTGGGATAAAAACCCGGTCGAAGGAAAGAGTGCAACGCATGCTTTAGAAACCTAAGGCTTTCGAGTTGGTGAGTGCTTTGGTCGTTTCGACCGGATATCTGCACTCAGGTCAGCGTAGAATGTTATTGAGAGAGAAAGGAGGTGGCCATACCTTGATGTGGAATGTACCGGCGATGTTTCGAGCCCTGATGTGTTTCAGTCGCTCGTGATGAGGACATTGTACGGTTCCCTGATTTGTTTAGTCGGGAGAAGCCGAGAGTATAGCTTGCTATCGCTATTTTATCGTTTGATAATCCTTTGGCTCCTTCGAGGGTGGAGATACAGGTGTTTCGAGCCACGCCGGCCATATTGACTGGTATGACGGTTTCCACTTTCGTTGTTTTGTTCGCCTAGTTGGGTCCGTTCGGGAATTCGAAAGGCGGGCATAATTTGGTTAGACAGTCCGAGTTGCTCTGTCATCTTTGACTTGATAATATTGGCCAAGCTACCTGGATCCACAAGCATATGTCAGATTCGAAATATGTTTACAAGAAAAGAAGTTACCAGCGTGCCGTAGCGGAGCCGAGACAGGGCCTCGGGTTGGCCTTTCCCTGTTGAGGAATGTTTTTGCTTTCTTGGCTGGGGGTTCCTGCATGAGGGTTAGTTATGAAATATAAAATTAAAAGGGAGATGATTATGCCTTAGCGTGGGATGCTCCGTCGGTGTTCCGAGGTCTGATATGTCCTTGTCGCTTGTAATGAGGATGCAGTACGGTCCTTCACTATGTTTATCAGGCATAGCCGATGATGTAGTTTGCTTGCCCTTTGGTTCTTTCGAGAGTGGAGATATTGGTGTTGGTGCCACGTCGTGCACCGCGAACATTCCTCTTGCCGCGTGTTGTGCCCCGTAGGCGGTTTTGGTCCCGTCCTTTGTTAGGAATTTCATCATTTGGTGAAGGATGGATGGCACTACTCTCTTGCAGTGTATCTACGGTCGTCTGAACAAGGCATTGTACCTCATGTCTCCTTTGATGACATGAAATTTGACGCTTTGGGTCGTGTCAGCCACGCTGACTGGGAGGGTGATTTCTCCTTTCATCGTTTCGTTTGCCATGTTGAATCCGTAGAGGATTCGAGAGGCAGGTGCGATTTGGTTAAGCGGTCCGAGCAGCTCGATTACTCTTGACCTGATAATGTTGGTCGAGCTACCTGGATCCACGAGTACATATTTTATTTGAAATATATTTACAAAGAAAGAGATTACCAGTGCGTCATTATGAGGTTGAGACAAGGTCTCGGAGTCCTCTTCACTGAACGAGAGGGCATCCTCGGGTATGTAGCCCCGAGTTTGCTTTTCTCTAGTGAAGGATATTTTTGTCTTTCTCATCACGGGCTCCTGGGGATCGTCGACGCCTCCCAAGATCATGTGGATAACATGTTGTGGCTCGTTTGCTTCATTGTTTTTGGCCGCCTCTCTTTCCCGGAATTGATTTTTGGCCCGGTCGCTTAAGAATTCTCGGAGGTGACCTTTATTGAGTAGCTTGTCTACTTCCTCTCGGAGCTGGTGGCAATCTTCGGTCCTGTGCCCGTGCGTGTTGTGGAACTCACATACTAAGTTATAGTTCCTTTGTGAAAGATCCGACTGTACAGGTCTGGGCCATTTGGTCTCTTTGATTTTGCTAATGGCGAGAACGATATCCGACACATCGACGTTGAAGTTGTATTTTGATAAGAGCGATGCCGTCGTTGGCCCCGTGTTTCCATCGAATCCAGTTCTGTTAATGAGTCCCCGAGGATTCTGTTCTCGGTTGATCAATCGATCGTTGCGGAGTGGGTTGCGCCTCGGGTCATTCCTCCTCTCTTCAGTGTATGGCTGATATCTTTCCTCATTTAGCTTTGGCTCCTTCGTCATAAGCCTACTCGGGTATAGTGAGCCCGAGGGGGCTCCTAGTTGATCATCCTCGACCTTGATCTTTGACTGGTATCGGTTGTGGATGTCCGACCAGGTCACGGCGGGATACTCGATCAGATTCTCTTTCAGCTGCCTTGAGGCCGCTGAGCTCAGCTCATTAAGGCCTTGAGTGAAGGCCTGCACTGCCCTGTCGTCGGAGACCGGAGGTAGTCCATCCGTTCCGTTTGGAAGCGAGATACAACTTCTCGCAACATCTCGTTCTCCCTTTGCTTGATCTTGAACACGTCAGATTTCCTCGTTGCTACTTTGATGGCACCAGCATATGCCTTTTTGAAGGATTCTGCCAGCATGGCAAATGAGTTTATGGAGTTGGGAGCTAGGTTGTGATACCACATCATGGCCCCTTTCAAGAGTGTTTCCCCGAACTACTTTAGTAAGACGGACTCAATCTCGTCGTCTTTTATGTCTTTGCTCTTCACTGCGCACGTGTAGGCAGTAATGTGCTCATTGGGATCTGAGGTCCCGTTGTATTTTGGGAGTTCAGATATTCTGAACTTCTTTGGAATGGGCTTCGGAGCCGCTTCCTCAAGGAACAACCTTTGCACGAACTTCTTCGAATCCACACCTTTCAGTACCGGGGGTGCGCCCGGGATTTGGTCAACCCTAGAGTTGTAGGTCTCGACCTTCTTGTCGTTGGCTGCTATTATTTTCTCGCCCGATTCCATCCTTTTGATGAAGTCCTCGAGCATTTTTATAATGGCGGGATCGGCTATCGACCCATTATTGCTTGACCTCTCCGGTACCTGTTCGGCCGGGGGAGCTATCCCCCGTGCTATCGTGCTAGGAGTCTTCTGGTGACTTTGCAGCTGAGCAATAGCCAGATGTTGTGTCTGCAACATTTCAAAAATAACATGAAGGCTAACTTCCCATTCTTCTTGAGCTGGGGTTTTTTGGGCTTCTTGTTGGTCACCTTGGTGTATGCTCCTGTTAGTGTGAGAGCTTATCTCGACGCGTCGAGCGTTGCATGAGATTCCGTCCGCCGGGAACGGTCCTCGCGCGTTCTCAAGATTTTGTGGGGGCTCACCAACATCTGGAACAGCCACACCATTCTCTTCATGGTTCTCAATATTTTTGTTCACTGAATCAGACATTTTAACCTGAAATTGAAGATCTTGGGCAAGAAAAAGCGTGAAAAATAACTTGCGTTATGTGATGAAACCAGCAAGAAAACAATCACTATTATTTTTAGCCCCACGGTGGGCGCCAAACTGTTTACCGTGAAAATGGTAATAACAATTAAATTTGTTGATGGGACTCTAAAAATACGTGATCTATTTTTATGCTAGTTGTTAAGCAGTTGATGCTATGTGTATGAAGATTAAGGACGAAATACGAGCTAAAATAGAGTTATAATCGATCCGATGAGTTAGCTATTCAGGGCCTCGAGCTAGTTGGTTTGGGGCCTCGAGGTCGATTTTCGGGCTCGGGCTCGAGCTATTAAAGGAAGGGCTAACAGTTACAAAACAATTAGTGAAGGCTCTTTAAGGCCAATGATAAGCAATAAATGAAGAACAAGTATGAAGATAATAACAAAGAGCAACAATATCGAGAGAGTATGTTAGAGAGAAAAAGAGAGAGTTCTTGTATATTTCGTGTGTAGTAGTTGGAGCGACAGATGATGTATAAAATGACAGGGATTCCCTTTATATAGTAGGAGAAATCCCAATGTAGTACAAATGTATTATTTACAAAGATATGGAGAAGGGACAGCTAGATACTGCCATTATGCGGGCTCAGACTAGCCTGACGGACTCCGTCGGCTCTAGCTGCACGCCTTGGGAACTCCCCATCTCTACCATAGCCGAAGTCATCATTGTCCCAAGGTCGAGCGTGGACGAACCTCGAGGGAGGAAACTCGATCGTATCCTTGTAGCCTCAAGACTTCGAGATGATCCTCTGAGGTGCCTCGATGATGAGGAATTGGACCTTCTGATTTCACCGTATACAGACCTGGAATCACAAATGGCACAGCTAGTGCCTGAGCTGGTTCCGCTAGTGCATCCACAATTGGGATATCCTGCACTGGGGCAGTTGGTGGATCTACAGGTTCTGCTCTAGCTGATGTGTGGGATGCACCCCTGCCCCTGCCATGGCCTCTACAGCGACCTCGACCTCCCGCGGCCCTAACTAGTGGTACTGGTGGCCGTTCGTCCTAACCAGTAGCGCATGTCTTGACCCTCTGTGAGAGAATAGAATAAAAAAAGTTTAGTTACTAGAATCAACAAGTTCGCACGATAAGAATTCAAGAATGTGAATTTTCCTATGGGTTCTGCAGCCTCTCGAAGGTAAGTATAGACGTCTCTGTACCGATCCGCAAGACTCTACTAAACGTGCTCATGACTCGTGAGACCTATGTAACCTAGGCTCTGATACAAACTTATCAAGACCTAAAACTAAATCCTATCGTGATGACGCCTATCATGGTATTAGGCAAGTCGACACACTTCCAAAACACTTCGATATTTTATTAAAAGATATGTTAGTGCTTTTTCATACTAAAAACTTCATAAAAGAGTTCAACTCAAAAATAAAATGCAGAAAGATAGCCTGACATCGGGGTGTCACTATGTCATGAGTGTCTACAAGTTGTCTAGAATCAATGTTTACAATAATCCGTCAAATGCCATAAAAATAGAAAGAAAGAACAATGGAAGGAGAGCCAAGGGCGGCGGACGCTGGCAGCTACCATGTAGATCTCCGAGCAGTCAACCACGCACGAGCTCAACGATCCATGCGACCAGTCTCACCTGAATTTGCCCACAAGGTGTATGGAGTAACGTGAGTACTTCCAACTCAGTAAGTAATAGAAATAAATAGGGAACTGAGAAATAGTGACGAGCTATACAAATACAGTTATCTCAATATCTTTCAAATAAGATCAATCATGCTTTCAAATTCATTAGTTGAAGTCACATCAGTTCATACTCAAGTAAACCAGGTATCAAGTTTATCAGAAATTTGTACAATAAGGACCAGTAACAACTAAGTACAACTATTAACTGAAAGCAAGTACAGCCTCTCAAGAAACAGTCACTCAGTTTATCTCAACAGCTAAATCACTCGGCTTTGCGCCCTCAATAATCATACTCAATAGGTACCTGTGCTCACTAGGGGTGTGCAGACTCCAGAGGGGCTCCTTCAGCCCAAGCACTATATCACTGCGGCATGCAGCCCGATCCAATATATATACATCGATAAGGCTCGTGGTGGCGTGCAACCCAATCCAATATACATAATCAGCTCGAAGGCTCGTTGCGACATGCAACCCGATCCAATATATACATATATAGCCCTGAGGCTCATTGTGGCGTGAAAGCCGATCCATATACACTCATATAGCTCACAGCTCGGCACTCAGGCCCTGTCTTAGTCACCAACCTCACCAGTCCCTCGGGCTCTCAGAAAACATAGAATTCTACCCAAACAAAGATCATAACATGTATCAATGATAAATAAGGAAGGGACAGAGTTAAAATAAACAGGTAATATCATGACTGAGAACAAAAGAGCAAATAGCAGCTAATTTAGCAAGTACACGACCTCACGGGTCTCAACAGTGACATCACAAGGCCTAAACAGTATTTCTAACATGAAGTGCAGTCAATTTCCATAAAAACAAAGCAAACACGTCGCAAACAGTATGCTAATCAATTCCACAGTCTCACGGGACGGACCAAGTCACAATCCCTATGGTGTACGCCCACACGCTCGTCACCTAGCATGTGCATCACCTCCAAAATTATCATACGACACGATATCCGGGGTTACATACCCTCAGGACCAGATAACCGTTACTTACCTCAATCAGAGCAAAATCATACTCCGCGATTCCTTTGCCTCCCGAATCATCCTCCAAACGTCCCAAATCTAGCCAAAAGTAATATAACACAATCAATGTATTCCAAGGAACCAATTCCACAAGAAAAACTACTCAATTGGACTCAAATCCCGAAATTGGCTCAAACCCGACCCCCAATCCCACATCTCGGAATCCGAAAAAAGTCAGAAAACTAGAAAGACCATTCACTCACGATTCTAACCATACCAGTTTCACCAAAATCCGACACCATTTTCTCTCTCGAATATGCAAAATCCACTCTCTAAAATCCCAAGCCCTTATCCCCAATTTTCACTTCAAAACTCCACTAATTAGGTGAGAAACCAAAGGAAGAACACCATAACTAATGATAATAGAGCTCAAGCAACTTACCTCACTGAATATCCTTGATTCCCCTTCAAAAATACTCCCAAAAGATCCAAACTCTGCAGAAAATCACTTAAATCCCTGGACCGCTTCTGCGCCTCTAGACCGCATCCGCAATCATCGCAGGTGCGAAATTGACATCGCACCTACGGACCAGCACACGTACCCGCGCCTTCTCTTCCGCTTCTGCGAACATCGCAAGTGCGGGAACTTTATCGCACCTGCGCCTTCTCCCCAACTCCTCCAATCTCGCATCTGCCATCCCCCACTCGCTTTTGCAGGCTCGGACCTATGGCTCCCACTCCGTAGGTGCGGATGACAGCTGAGTTCCAACTTCAGAAACTCCTCCAATTTCTAAACTTGTTCCGTTAATCATCCGAAATCAAGCCGAGGCCCTCAGGACCTCAATCGAATATACAAACAAGTCATATAATCCCATACGAACTTAGTCGAGATTTCGAATCACTCAAAATAACATTAAAACACCAAATTACCCTCGGATTCAAGCCTAAGAACTTCTAAACTTTCAAATTCCAAAAACGACGCCGAAACCTACCAAACCACTTCCGAATGACTTCAAATTTTACACACACGTCACAAATGATGACACAAACCTATTCCAACTTCCGGAAAGCCATTCCGACCCCGATATCAAATTTTTCACTGCCGATCGAAATCGCCAAATTTCCAACTTTCGCGAATTCAAGCCTACTTCTACTACGGACCTCCTAATCACATTCCGAACGTGCTCCTATGTCCAAAATAACCTAATGAAGCTAACAGATCATTAAAATTCGAATCCGAGATCATTTACACATATGTTAACATCCGATTGACTTTTGTAACTTAAGCTTCTCATAAAGAGACTAAGTGTCTCAGTTCACTCCAAAACCACTCCAGACCTGAACCAACTGACCCGGTAAGACATGATACAGCTGTAGAACACAAAAGAAGCAGAAAATGGAGGAACGGGGCTAAATGACTGGACGGTTCATTACAACTACTCGTAACAATATAATAAAAGTAGTGAAATTAGTAACTCAAAGATATTATATTCAGCTTATTCACAGTTATGGAAAATGGGCATGCTTTTTAGGTATAACAGTAAAACCCAAAATTACCAAAATATGAGTATATTAGAAAACTGTGATTTTTCCAAAAACATTCAAGAACAGATAAGATATTTCATTATTCAATAGAATGAGGAAAGTACATCTTTATGCATATAACTCGATATGCATGTCAAGTCATGAATGTCACAATACAGTATAGCATGAGGAAATGCATCTCTATGCCTGCATGCTAAGTATGCATGTCAAATTAATGATCTCATGGTGATAATCCTAAATACTCACACTCTCAGAGTACTCAGTCTGCCTGTCTCAAACTCCCACTCATCACACTCAATCACTCAGCATTGTATGGTACTTGCACTTACTGTTGGTATGTCAGATTCTGGAGGGACGGATCCTGCCCAAATCTAATATAAAGCCAACATGGCCTGCTGCAGCGTGCAGCCTAATCCGATAATAAGTCAATAAAGCCTGTTGTATCGTGGAACCCGATCCCATAAGTAGCATATAAGGCCTGCCGCAGCCCGATCCCATAAATAGCCAATAAGGCCTGCTGTGGCGTGCAACCCGATCCCATAAATATACAATAAGGCATGTTGCAGCATGCAACCCGATCCCATAGTAACACTTACAACATGGCTTTCAGGCCCACCTCAGTCATCAATGTCCCAAGTTTCAAATCTCACAATGTCGTGCCACTTAGCCCAAACAATGATAACATGTGATGTAACAATGAATAATGAACAGATACTGAGATATGATGTGCAAATGAAGAATCATGACTAAGTATATAATTATAGTTAGCGTAGATAACTTAGAACAACAGAAATAGCCTCATTAGGTCTTAACCAAATAAGCACATTGCCTAAACATGATTTCTAACATGATTCACATCTCATATAATCAAAAAAACAGGGAGAACATGGATGTAACAAGATATAAGAGCAAAACAAGTCCGATCACAGTCTAATAGTCAACTAGAATCATCATTTCCCTGTCGCACGCCCACACGCTCGTCACCTAGCATGTGCTTTACCTTAATGCATCTCGTTTAACATAGTACCTAGGGTTAAATACCCTCAAATCCAAGTTCAAGTATGTCACTTACCTCGAACAAGCCAAATCGAATACCAAGCAACCCAAATAATATTGTAGAAATGCCATCCCGCACGTATCAACCTCCGAATGGCTCGAATCTAGCCAAAAGCAACTCAAAAACATCAAGTAATTCCAAAGGAAACAAAACCAATCGATAAAGGTTGAATCTTTTATCAAAAGTCCAAAGTTAACCAAAAAGTCAAACTCGGTATCGCACCTCGGAAGCCGACATAACTCACAAAATCTGATAACCTATTCAATTAGTAGTCCAACCATACTAATTTCACTCAAATCCGACTCCGAATCGATGTTTGAAACTCATAAATCTGCTTCAAGAAAGTTTAGATAAAAACCCCCCAATTTCTCTTTTGAAATCATCAATTAAATGCCAAAAATGAAGATGAAATCACGATATATAATCAAACCCAAGAATTAATACTTACCCAATCCATGTGGTAAAAATTGCCTCCAAAATCGCTTGAATCCAAGGCCCTCAACTCAAAAATATGACCAAATGAAAAAGCCCTCAATATTATATAACATTTGCCTAGCATTTCCGCATTTACAGACAACATACCGTACCTGCAGCGTCGCTTTTGCAACCAAAAATTACGCCTTTGCAAAAACACCTTGACCCAGCACTCGTCGCATCTGCAGTAGCAAATTGATTTTGCGGTTGCTCTTCTGTGCTCAGGCACCGCACCTGCGATTGCGCAGAAGCACTCAGCTCCCCACACCTACGTCTTCTCGCCCTCCAATTAGAATTTTCTTATTCTATGAAGAGCATGCATCTCCGTACTCTCTTCCGCGACCAAGCTTTCGCAAATGCGGGTACACCAGCACTAGAAATTTCTTCAGCCATGCTGCATGAGACAAAATGATCCGAACCTCACCCAAAACTCACCCAAGCTCCTCGGGACTCCGTTTGAACATACCAACAAGTTCCAAAACATAAAACAGACCTACTCGAGGCCTCAAATCACTCATAACAACATCAAAACCACGAATCACACCTCAAATCAAACTTAATTAAGTTTTAAATTTTCAAATTCCAAAACTCGTGCCGAACCATGTCAAATCAAGTCAGAATGAACTCAAATTTTGCACATAAGTTCCAAATGACATAGAAAAACTATACTATCTCGGAACCACAATCTGAATCTGATATCATCAAATTCAACTCTCAGTCAAACTTATGAACATTCCAAGCCTTCAAATTGTCAACTTTTGCCAATTAGTGCTAAAACATTCTAGAAATCTCCAAATGCAAATACAGGCAAAGGCCAAGTCCAAAATCACTATCCGGACCTAACAGAACCATTAAAACTCCGACTCGAGGTCAAATACTCAAAAGTCAAACTTTGTCAACTCTTCCAACTTAAAGCTTCCAAGTTGAGAATCATTCTTCCAAATCAATTTCGAATCACCTAAAAACAAAAGCTGACAATTCACACAAGTCATATTACACTATACAAAGCTACCCAATACTTCAAATAGATAAATAGAATGCAAATGCTCAAAACAACGTTCAGGTCGTTATATTTTGACTATGGTTTTGGAGAGTTAAAATTAATGATTTGAGGGTCGATTTGAGGTCAGATTTGGATGAAAAACATATATCTAGAATCGTATTGGAATGGGTGTTCATCATTTATGAGTTTGTCGGGTTCCAAGGTGCGAACCCAGGGTTGACTTTTTATAATTTAATCAAGATCTTAGCTTTATTGTTCAGGCTTGTTTCCTATGGATTTTAGTGATGATATTAAGTTGTTTTGGCTAGATTCGAGTTGTTCGGAAAAGATTCACGTGGGAAGGGCTTTTTGGAGTATTGATTCACACGCTTTGAGGTATGTAACATTTCTAAACTTGGTATGAGAGTAATTATCCCTGATCCCTGTGAACTATGATATTTGAGATGTGTGGGGCTAACACACGTGGTAGGTAACGGGCGTATGTGAGTACATCAGGGTATTCATGATTCGGGGTAGCCGTAGGATACTCTGAGATGTGTTTTCTATCATGCATCTTTATATCTGTGTTCCTACATATATGATTATTTGAGCTATGATTCATGTTAGAAATTATGTCTAGCCTATATGCTTATTGATTGAGATATTATAGGGTTATTCTTATTATTTTGAGGTGTTTTCCTTAATTGTAGGTTTACTCTCAATCATGATGCTATATCCGCATATAATATCTCTATGTCACGACCCGGATTTTTCACCCTCGGGAGTCGTGATGGCGCCTACTCGTAGTAGCTAGGCAAGCCATTTTAATTACTTTTCCATTAATGAACAAATCTTTTTAGCAATTTATGACAGCAATATAAAGCAACGAAATTAAATAAAAGCGGAAGTCTTAATTATAGAAACTGAATAAAACACGGAGTAGTCAATGTAAGCCTCTACCCAAGACTGGTGTCACAATACTCACGAACTGCTAAGAATTTCTAAATACAAGGGTCTGAAAGAACACATAAGCTGTTTGTCTCGAATAGAAAGAGGCAACAGTCTAAAAGAGAGAATAAGAGAGAGACGTCGGGCCTGCGGACGCCTGCAAGGCTACCTCGGGTCTCACGATACTGAAAGCCTGCTCCCGTACTAATGCTGTTGCTGTTGCTGCTCGAAACCTAGGCCTGTGAAAAAAAAATGCACAGAGTGTAGAATCAGCACAACCGACCCCATATGCTGGTAAGTGTCTAGCCTAACCCCGGCGAAGTAGTGACGAGGCTAGACCAGACTACCACATAAACCTGTNAAATAGCATGGTAAGGTGATAACCAGTCCATCCTCAATATAACGTCGAAGTCAACCATGTCCAACAGCAACAAATCTACTCGAATCTCAAGACCTCCAATCACTCCAATACAAGAACGATGGGCTCGATCGACCACAATAGAATCACCCACCGGTGCAGACACATAAACAGGAACACTCAATAAATCACTAGGCATGACCTGATGAAGCGCAACATAAAACCGACGCTTCTCTACCAGACACCAAAACAGTACCTGCACTTCCACCTCTAATACCTTTACCTCCACCTCTAACACCTTTACCTCCACCTCTAATACCTTTATCTCCACAAGCCTCCAAAGACGTAGCTGATCTAACACCGGTCCGCTGCTGCTCGGCTGAAGAAGCGGTACATGACCTCGCCATTTACGAGAGGACAAGAATAGAGGTTTCAAGTTAGCACTGAGAGAACAAAATCGCACGACAGGAAAGAATAGAAGTGAAACTTTTCCTAACTCTATAGCCTCTGGGGGATAAATACAGACGTCACCGATCCCTCAAACTCTACTACGCTTGTCTGTGATCTGTGAGACCCATGTAACCTAGAGCTCTGATACAAACTTGTCACAACCCGGATTTTCCACCCTCGGGAGTCGTGATGACGCCTACTAATGAGAGCTAGGCAAGCCAATTTTAATTACCTTTCCATTAATAACATAATTCCTTATAACTATTATCGGCAATAATACAAAAGTAACGAATTTAAATAATAAGCGGAAGTCTCAATATTATTGAAAACTGAATTAAAAATGCGGAAAATCCCAACAAAAGCCTCTACCCAAGACTGGTGTCACAGCTTCACAGACGGTCTAAGAATACTACACATAAAGGTCTGAAAGAAATAAACTCGACACTGTCTCCAGAAATACATGAAGGAAACAAGAATATAGATGAAAGGAGACGCCAGAGCCTGCGAACGCCTGCAAGGCTACCTCGGGTCTCGCTGGACTGAAAGCCTGCTCCCACACTACTGCTGCTGCTGTCCGAAGCCTGGATCTGTGCAAAATAGCACAGAGTGTAGTATCAGCACAACCGACCCCATGTGCTGGTAAGTGCCCAGCCTAACCCCGGCGAAGTAGTGACGAGGCTAGGACCAGACCACCAAATAAACATGTGCAGATATATATACAAGAACAACGGAAAAGTAGCAAGAAAATAACAATTTAAGCTGGGGAAGGGAGCATGCTTCAGGGGTAACCGATAGAAACAAAATATCACGAATAATGGTACGTACATCTACAGTTTAACTTCTAGCAATAAATGAAGAGATAAGGCAACTTTCATATTCAACTCATCTTGTTGCAGGCGTGCAACCCAATCCCATTTCTCAATATCTCGTGGTAGGCATACCACCCGCTCCCATTTCAATATCACTCGTGGTAGGCGTACCACTCGCTCCCATTTTAATATCATTTGTGGTAGGCGTACCACTCGCTCCCATTTCAATATATCATTTGTGGTAGGCGTACCACTCGCTCCCATTTCAATATATCATTTGTGGTAGGCGTACCACTCGCTCCCATTTCAATATCATTTGTGGTAGGCGTACCACTCGCTCCCATTTCAATATCATTTGTGGTAGGCGTACCACCCGCTCCCATTTTATTAAATCAACAGTTCCTCCAAAAGAAAATTTACTCTAACAAATGCAACAATTAATACGAGTTCATAAGACAACAAGTACACAAAATTTATGATTCACTAAGGAAAACAAATAATGACAAATAGCAATTAATTATGGATTATAAGGGGGCAAGTAGGCAGTTTAGTAATTAATACGTTGAATGTCGCGTAGCAATTAGGTAACATAAATATGTAGCAATTAAGGCATAAATTCAAGACATAACGTTGCGCAAGGACACCTTGGTTCAATAATAACAAAGAACACAAAAAAGGGGGGAATGTCAACATAAAGGATCGCAGAAATGGTGGAATAAGACATTTAATGCACTTGAACTGATAACAACAAGAAATCATAGCAAACTGCAATAAGTGCACGGCATCACCCTTCATGCTTTTAACACTCTTCCTCACCCAATCAACAATCACAAACAAGGGCAAGGGAATAAACAAATAATAATAGGAATCCCGGCAAGGGAACACAATAAAACAATTAAATCCTGGCAAGGGTACAACATCAATAATCTCAACGTCCCGGCAAGGGAAAATATTCAATAATCAACAACGTCCCGACAAGGAAAAATATTCAATAACTCTTTCTCTTTCTTTCACTTTTATCACATAGTTCACATTATCACTCGAGCCAATGCTCCAAAGATTTACTTATCTCATATACCTTCACAATTTGTATTTCAACTTGAACAAACGCTCCACGAAGTTCAAAGATCACAATTTCTTTCACAAGATCTTTACAACATATAGAAGTCATCAATTAAGCATGGAAGGCATAACAAAATCCAAACTATTCGCAAAATAAGGACTCACGGTCATGCTAGACACCAATGTATAGATACTCGTCACCATGCCTATACATCGTACCCGACAATTAGCAAGTAGCAAATAAGACTCAACTCCTATTCCCTCAAGCTAGGGTTAAACCAAACACTTACCTCGATGCCTCGAACATAATTCATGCTTCAATTATAGCTTTACCCCTTGATTCCACCACCAATCCGCTCGAATCTAGTCACAAGTCACTTAATTACTTTAATAAACACTAAATGAATCAATTTGAATGCATAAAAATGAATTTCCCAAAGTTTTTCCCAAAAATTCCAAAATCGCCCCCGGGCCCACGTAGTCAAAACCCGAGGTTCAAACCAAAACGCGGTTACCCATTCCCCCACGAACTCAAATATGTAATTTGTTTTGAAATCGGACCTCAAATTGAGGTCCAAATCCCCAATTTTAGAAAAACCTAGGTTCTACCCAAAACCCCCAATTTCACCCATGAAAATCTTTGATTTTAAGTGAAAAACATGTTAAATGATGTTAATGATTGAAGGAATTGAGTAAAGATTGACTTACAAATAATTTGGAATGAAACTTGTTCTTGAAAAATCGCCTAAGGAGTTTGGGTTTTGAAAGAATGATGAAAAATGGTGAAAATTCGACTAAGTATAAAATTTGCTGGGCCTCAGATGTGGGAATTGCGAACTTGGGTTCGCAATTGCGAGCCCTGCAGGTTTGGGAAATGCGAAGTCAAGTTCGCATTTGCGAGCTCTGAAGAAAACTGGGAGGTTCGCATTTGCGAGAGATAATGTCGCATTTGCGACGGCTCGCTATCGCATTTGCGGACAAATGTTCGCATTTGCGAAGGCTGAGGCTACAGGCGGGCATCGCATTTGCGATGGAATTCTTCGCATTTGTGAAGGATGCTGCCCAGGTAAAGTCTCGCATTTGCGAGGCTGGCTTCGCATTTGCGAAGCCTGTAAGTCAGGCATACCAGCAGTCTTATAAGTTCAAAAATGCAATCCGACACCTATCCAAAACTCACCCGAGCCCTCGGGGCTCCAAACCAAATACGTACACAACCTCAAAAACATCCTACGGACTTACTCGCGCGATCAATCGCTAAAATAACATCATATACATCGAATCAAGCCTCAAAACTCATGATTTCTTCCAAATTTTCATAAAACATCAAATTTCCATTTTAAGTCTGAAACACGTCAAACGACGTCCGTTTTCAACCAAACTTTACAGAAAGCGCTTAAACCATATATAAGACTTGTACCGGGCGCCGGAACCAAAATACGAGCCCGATACCATAGTCTTTTAATCAAATTTCATTTTCATTTTCCTTAATCATTTCCAAAAAACAATTTCACACAAAAATTTATTTCTCGGGCTTGGGACCTTGGAATTCGATTCCGGGCATATGCCGAAGTCCCATATTTTCCTACGGACCCTCCGGGACCGTCAAATCACGGGTCCGGATCCGTTTACCCAAAATCAAAATTGACCGAAGTCAAATATATTCATATTAATATCAAAATTTAGCATTTTTCACATAGAATTCATATTTAAGCTTTCCGGCTACGCGCCCGGACTGTGCACGCAAATTGAGGCAACCCTGAATAAGGTTTTCGAGGCCTCGGAAGCACGGAATGAATGAGAGAACAGGTGATGACCCTTTGGGTCGTTACATTCTCCACCTCTAAAACAATCGTTTGTCCTCGAACGGACAAAAGAAAGAAGTACCTGAGTCGGGGAAAAGATTAGGGTAACGACTCTGCATGACAGACTCGGATTCCCAGGTCGATGCCTCTTGACCTCTCCACTGAACACAAACAAAAGGGAAACTCTTGGATCTCAACTAATGAACCTGCCGGTCCAAAATAGCTGCCGGCTCCTCCTCATATGACAGATCCTTGTCCAACTGGACAGTGCTGAAATCTAACACGTGGACTGGATCGCCGTGATACCTCCGAAGCATTGACACATGAAAAACTGGATGCACGGCTGATAAGCTGGGCGGCAATGCAAGTCTATAAGCCACCTTTCTCACTCGATCAACAATCTCAAACGGACCAATGAACCTAGGGCTAAGCTTGCCCTTCTTCCCAAATCTCATCACGCCCTTCATAGGCGACACTCGGAGCAATACCTGCTCACCAACCATGAAAGCTACATCTCGAACCTTACGATCCGCATAGCTCTTTTGCCTAGACTGAGCTGAACGAAGCCTATCCTGAATGATCTTGACCTTGTCCAAGGCTTCCTGAACCAAATCCATACCTATCAACCGAGCCTCTACCGGCTCAAACCATCCGATCGGAGACCGGCACCGCCTACCATACAAAGCCTCATAAGAAGCCATCTGGATGCTCGACTGGTAGCTGTTGTTGTAGGCAAACTCCGCTAAAGGCAAGGACTGATCCCACGAACCTCCAAAGTCAATAACACAAGCTCGAAGCATATCCTCCAAAATCTGAATAGTCCGCTCAGGCTGACCGTCCGTTTGGGGATGAAATGCTGTGCTCAACTCAACCCGTGTGCCCAACTCTCGCTGGACTGCTCCCCAGAAGCGCGAGGTAAACTATGTACCCCAGTCCGAAATGATGGATACCGGCACACCATGAAGGCGAACAATCTCCCTGATATAGATCTCAGCTAACCTCTCGGATGAATAGGAGACTGCCACAGGAATGAAATGCGCTGACTTGGTCAGCCTATCAACAATGACCCAAACTGCATCGAACTTCTTCCGGGTCAACGGGAGTCCAGTAACGAAGTCCATAGTGATCCTCTCCCACTTCCACTCGGGAAGCTCAATCCTCT
>NW_017670706.1:346154-346283 GCF_001879085.1 Nicotiana attenuata | reverse complement strand
CCTTCAGATCCAATCAAAAAGGGGAAAGTGAAACCCTTCTCAAGCAAATCCTACAACTGCTCCTTCAACTCCTTCAACTCCAGCGGGGCCATACGATATGGCGGAATAGAAATGGGCTGAGTGCCCGGA
>NW_017670706.1:308801-345124 GCF_001879085.1 Nicotiana attenuata | reverse complement strand
ACGCTCTTCTGATCTATTGGCCTCCTCCTTAAAGCTGATCTCAGTACCAGTCTCCCTAGCCATCTGGAGATGAATCGGCTGAATCAAACCATCAATAAACCTCCTCACCCTCTCTCTCTCGGTGGGAAGTATGACAAGAGCATGGCGAGCTAGATCAATAAACCAGGTCTCATACTGAGAGACCGTCATAGAACCCTGCTAGAGGCGCTCGAACTGCCTCCGATAAGCATCTCTCTGAGTAACGGGGAGAAACTTCTCCAGGAACAACTTTGAAAACTAATCCTAAGTCAAAGACAGCGACCTTGCTGGTCGGGCTAAACAGAAATCTCTCCACCAAGTCTTGGCGAATCCCGATAAGAGAAATGCAGCAAAATCAACTCCATTAGACTCAACAATGCCCATGTTCCGAAGAACCTCGTGGCAGCTATATAAGAAATCCTGTGGGTCCTCAGAAGAAGCACCGCTGAATGTAGTAGTGAAGAGCTTGGTGAACCTATCCAGCCTCCACAAAGCATCTGCGGACATAGCCGCTCCATCGTTGGTCTGAGCAACTACCCTCGGCTGAACTGCCATAGCTGGCTGAACCACTGGAATCTGACCCTGGGAGCTACCTGCTCCGGAGTACGTATAGCGGGAGTCTGGGCTCCTCCTCCAGCCTGAGAAGTGGCTGGTGCTACAGGAAGCAATCCTGCTCGGGTGACACTCTTCATGAGGCATACTAACCGGACCAAAGCGTCCTGAAGAACTGGGGTAGCAATGAACCCCTCTGGGACCTGAGCTGGGCCCACCGGAACTGCTGTGGCTGGGGTCGGAACCTCCTCCTCAAAGTCAACCTGAGGCTCCGCCGCTGGTGCTGCTGCTTGGGACTGAGCTCTGCCCCTACCTCGACCTCTAGCACGGCCTCGCCTCGCCTCTTCCCTTAGCGGGAGCTGCCTGGGGCTCGGACTGCTGATCGGTAGATGAAGAAGCGTGTGTTCTCGCCATCTGTGAAAGAACAGAGTAGAAATCCAATTAGCATTGAGAAACAGAACCGCACGACTAGAAGGAACAAATGTGAAACTTTTCCTAACTCTGTAGCCTCTGGGGGATAAATACAGACGTCTCCGTACCGATCCATCAGACTCTACCAAGTTTGTCCGTGAGTTGTGAGACCTATGTAACCTAGGGCTCTGATACCAACTTGTCACGACCTGGATTTCCCACCCCCGGGAGTCGTGATGGCGCCTACTCGTAGTAACTAGGCAAGCCATTTTAATTACTTTTCCATTAATGAACAAATCTTTTAAACAATTTATGACAGCAATATAAAGCAACGAAATTAAATAAAAGCGAAAGTCTTAATTATAGAAACTGAATAAAACACGGAGTAGTCAATGTAAGCCTCTACCCAAGACTGGTGTCACAATACTCACGAACTGCTAAGAATTTCTAAATACAAGGGTCTGAAAGAACACATAAGTTGTTTGTCTCGAATACAAAGAGGCAACAGTCTAAAAGAGAGAATAAGAGAGAGACGTCGGGCCTGCGGATGCCTGCAAGGCTACCTCGGGTCTCACGATACTGAAAGCCTGCTCCCGTGCTAATGCTGCTACTGCTGCCTCTCGAAACCTAGGCCTGTGCAAAAAAAATGCACAGAGTGTAGCATCAGCACAACCGACCCCATGTGCTGGTAAGTGTCTAGCCTAACCCCGGCGATGTAGTGACAAGGCTAGACCAAACTACCACATAAACCTGTGCATTTTCATATATATATATATATATATATATATATATATATATATATACAGCGGAATCGAAAAACAAAACAAATAAACGATATGGGAGGGGAAACATGCTGTGGGGAGTACAATAAATTCCAAATAAGGGTCGTCCAGTAAT
This sequence comes from Nicotiana attenuata, assembly GCF_001879085.1. Classification (NCBI taxonomy): domain Eukaryota; kingdom Viridiplantae; phylum Streptophyta; class Magnoliopsida; order Solanales; family Solanaceae; genus Nicotiana; species Nicotiana attenuata. The sequence goes on along the minus strand of NW_017670706.1, from coordinate 343,246 downwards.
AAAGGAATACAGCACAATTCAATAGTATGTAATGAAACAGAATTCAACCAGTGCACGGCATCACCCTTCGTGTTTCTACTCTCGTCCTCACCAAGCAATAACATGTGCACGGTATCACCCTTCGTGGTTTTACTCTCATTCCTCACATATATCAATAGAATCGGCACGGAATGGTACATCGTGTGGCACGGCATCACCCTTCGTACTTTAACACTCTTTCTCATAATAAGCAAACAATGCACGGCATCACCCTTCGTGCTTTACACTCTTTCCTTACCACAAACAAACAATGCACGGCATCACCCTTCGTGCTTTAACACTCTTCCTCACCCAATCAACAATCACAGACAAGGGCAAGGGAATAAATAAACAATAATGAGAATCCCGGCAAGGGAACACAAATAACAATCAAAACCCGGCAAGGGTACAATATCAATAACCAACAACATCCCAGTAAGGGAATAAATCAGTAACTCTTTTCTTTCTTTCATTTTCATCTCATAGTTCACATTGTCACTTGAGCCAATGCTCCAAAGAGTTACCTTCACAAACGTAATTCAACCCGAGCCAATGCTCCACGAAGTTTCAAGATCACAATTTCTTTCACAATGTCTTTACAACATATAGAGGTCATCATTTAAGCATGGAAGGCATAACAACAACCAAACTATTCGCAAATAAGGACTCACGGTCATGCTAGATACCAATGTATAGATACTCGTCACCATGCTTATACATCATACTCGACAATTAGCAAGTTACAAATAAGACTCAACTCCTATTCCCTCAAGTTAGGGTTAAACCAAACACTTACCTCGATGCCTTGAACTCAACTCAAGCCTCAACTATGGCTTTACCCCGTAATTCCACCTCCAACCCGCTCGAATCTAGTCACAAATTACTTAATTACATTAATAAACACTAAATGAATCAATTTGAATGCATAAAAATGAATTTCCCAAAGTTTTTCCCAAAAATTCAAAAATTGCCCCCGGGCCCACGTGGTCAAAACCCGAGGTTCGAACCAAAACCCGGTTACCCATTCCCGTACGAACTCAAATATGCAATTTGTTTTAAAATCGAACCTCAAATTGAGGTCCAAATACCCAATTTATAGAAAACCTAGTCTACCCAAAACCCCCAATTTCACCCATGAAAACCATTGATTTTAAGGTGAAAACATGTTAAATGATGTTAAAGATTGAAAGAAATAAGTAAAAACCAACTTACAAATGATTTGGAAGAAGTCTTGTTCTTGGAAAATCGCCCAAAGAGTTGTATTTTGAACGTGGGGTGAAAAATGACTTAAAATTCGACTAAGTATGAAATTGCTGGGTCTCTGATGTCGCATTTGCGAACTGGGGTTCGCAATTGCGAACCCCGACCAAAATATGGGAATTGCGAATTCTGCTTCGCATTTGCGAAGCCAAGCCTTACAAGGGACCTTCGCATTTGCGAAGAAGGTCTCGCATTTGCGAACCCTGTACATTCGCATTTGCGAAGAAATATATCGCATTTGCGATCATAGTCAGGCCTGGGCTGGTTTCGCATTTGCGAACCAGCCTTCGTTTGCGAGTTCGCATTTGCGAACCAGGCTTCGCAAATGCGAAACCTGCAGGCCTGTTCATACTAGATTTTTTTCCTAAGTGAAAAATACACTCCGACGCCTATCAAAAACTCACCCGAGCCCTCGGAGCGCCAAACCAAATATACACACAACCTCAAACACATTCTACGGACTTATCCGTGCGATCAAATCGCCAAAATAACATCATATACATCGAATTAAACCTCAAAATTCATAATTTCTTCCAAATTTTCATAAAACATCAAATTTCCATTTTAAGTCCGAAACACGTCAAACGACGTCCGTTTTCAACCAAACTTTACAGAAAGCACTTAAACCATATATAAGACTTGTACCGGGCACCGGAACCAAAATACAAGCCCGATACCATAGTCTTTTAATCAAATTTCATTTTCATTTTCCTTAATCATTTCCAGAAAATAATTTCACACAAAAATTCATTTCTCGGGCTTGGGATCTCGGAATTCGATTCCAGGCATACGCCCAAGTCCCATATTTTCCTACGGACCCTCCGGGACCGTCAAATCACGGGTCCGGGTCCGTTTACCCAAAATGTTGACCGAAGTCAAATATATTCATATTAATATCAAAATTTAGCATTTTTCACACAGAATTCATATTTAAGCTTTCCAGCTACGCGCCCGGACTGCGCACGCAAATCGAGGCAATCCTGAATGAGGTTTTCGAGGCCTCGGAAGCACGAAATGAATGAGAGAACAGGTGATAACCCTTTGGGTCGTCACACTCTATCTCGGTGCATTCTTATTATGATTTCTCACATATTATTGATGCCTCATATATGTAACAATGTTGAACTAGGTACTATGAGATATGGGTAGTTGAGACACGAGTGCTTCATGATTGATGCGGGCCATAGAGTCGTATTGTGATTTATATTGGATTGGGTTACATGCCGCAACAGATTGATACTTGGATCGGGTTGCACGCTATAATAGATTGATATTTGGATCTGGTTGCACGTTGCAATAGATATATTGATTGTTAGTTTATATTTGATTAGAACTTAGGAAAGGATCCGCCCCTTCGCATTCTTATATTCATAGTGAGCGCATGCATAGAGTTATCTACGTACTTTAGTGAGGGGCATTTGTGCCAGGTATCCATACAATATTGAGCGTGGTTGCATGTGTGACTGGGGGGGCACTTGCACCAGGCACCGTGAGTGTGCTGATTATGAGTGTACCTGATGGCTTTACTATGACGTTATTATCTTGACATGTAGGCATAGAGATGTGTTTTCCTCGTGTGGTAAATGAAATGTCTTACCTGTTGTTGAATGTTTAGAAATTATAGTTTCCTTGATAAACTCATATTTTAGTAGTTTTGGTAGAAAAATTGGGCTTTGACTGTTATACTTAGAAAGCATACCTAACTTTTCGTACTTCTGAATGAGTTGAACAAGATATCTATTGAGTTGTTTATTTTACTATCATCACTATATCATGTGTTATTGATTATTGATGTTGGACACTGACATTCTTTCGAGCTCATCATTGCTTTCAGTCTGAGGTTAGATTTATTACTTATTGAATACATGAAATCACTTATACTCATACTACACTCTACACTTTATGTGCAGATTCAGGTATTGCTAGGCGTGGTGATTACTAGAGTTTGCACTAGATCTAGCTTGTGGATACTACGCGGTAGCTCCTATGTCGTTTGTAGACGTTGGAGTTCTCTTTAGTTTATTTCTGTTATCACTGTATTATCATCCAGACCATTTTTATTGAGGATTTTACTATGTATTTTGAGATTCTGTTGAGCTCATGTACTCGTTTACACCAGACCATAGGGATGATTGTAGTACATGGAATTTAATTCGGGGGTTCCTATGTTTATTTGGTTTATTTTCACGAAAGTTGGCAATTTGAAGGTTTAGAATTATCATATGTTTGACCATGGTTTGACTTTGGGTAAACAGACTCGAAATCAGGTTTTGATTGTTCCAATATGTTTGTATGATGCATTTGGACTTGTATATATGTTCGAATTTGGTACGGGGGTTCTTAGAAGAATTCGACACTATTTGTCGAAAGTTGGCAATTTGAAAAACTAAAGAGTTCATAAGTTTGACCAACAGTTGACCATGATGTTATTAGACTCCGATTGGGGTTGACTTTGGATAGGTCTATACAGTTGAATAGAACTTGTGTGCAAAGTTTAGAAGTAATCTGAAGTGTTTAAGTGCGATTCGGACATTCTTTCGAATTAATGAAGATTTAATAACTTAAGAGAAATTTTATTTGGTTTGAGCCTTGAATTTTTGTTATGATGTTCTGGTGGGTGTTTTGAGGCTTGGGATAAGTTTGGGTAATGTATTTATACTTTTTGGTATGATTGGAAGGGGTTTCGAAGGGCTCGAGTGTGTTTTGGATCATTGGATGAGTTAAGTTAAGGATTTTGAGTTTGACCATGGTCAATATAGGGTAAAGATGACATCTTTTCGGTGTTTTGAGCATGCGAGTAGTTTCGTAGTGTGTTTTATAATTGAAATGCATATATGGTTTGTGCCGGGGAGGTTCCGATTGATTTTTGGGTGCGTAAATGAAGATTTTCTTATTGTTGTTTTTTTTTCTGGTGTAAATAATTACAATAATGCCATTTATGTCGATGAAAGTTCAAAACATCATATCTCCCTCGTTTTAAGGCTAAATTGGGCAATTCAAGTGCCTATCTTGAGTTTAATCTCGTAAGGAGCATATTGGACTTATCCATTGTGAGTTCGGGATAATTTATGATTTGATTTGGGCTTGGACAACTGTTGCATTTTTCTTGTTTCAGATTTTAGTTATTTTTCTCACAAGGTTTTGAAGCTCGATTTTGGAGGGGATTTTCACCATTTGGATTGGGGCAAGTAGTTTTTACTCAGATCTGATTTTATTTCATGAGTCAAACCTCGATTTTTAGATTTGAGTAATGATTTGAATTGAAAAATTGGGGGAATTTAGTAAAAACACTTCTAAAACACAAATTGATTATTTGAAGGCCCATTTGAGGTCGGAATTGGATGATATTTATATGGTTGAACTTGTATCGGAATGGGTATTGAGATTTTGTAAGCTTTCTCGGGTTTCGGGATACGGGTCCAGGGTTGACCTTTTGAGTTGACTTTTTGATTTTAGTGAAAGATCTTAACTTCATTAATCAGAATTGATTTCTGACGTAAAAGAAAAATCTATGTTAAATTCTATTAATTTTGGCGAATATATTTTAGAGCTCAAGTCCAAACATATGGACTTATTTTTACGAAGCGCAAGAAGTCCCAGAAGCTCAAGATTGATTTCATGAAGCCAAGATTCTATTCTTCTTAAAATAGGATTTAATTTTGGAATTTTTACCTCCTATAGCAAAGGTTAACACCTTATTTATTTAAAATAAATACAATTTAAATAAATTATATTCTATAGATACCTTTTATGGTTTATAGCAAAATTTCTAATTTTGGTTATATCCTACACTTAAGCCACATAATACGCTATGTTTTATTCTTCTCTCTCCATTCTCTGATTTTTCTCTCTCATAGTTACCGTTTTTTCATACAACTTCTCAATACACGTTCAAAATCACGCTCAAAACCAGAGAAACCTCCTCACCCACACCGTTGCTTCCTCCTTCCCCCAATCTCGGCGTAAACCCTAATCTCCTCTAGATTTTACTCATTTGTTTCTATAATTAGTGTGGTAAGTATTTAATTTTTTTGATTTTAGCTATTTTTGCTTATTCTCAACATCTCTACTCACCAAATTTTCTCTAATCAACAGTATCCAAGCGTATTCTCACAATGTCTGAGAATATACCCAGCAAGTTGATTACTAGAGGTATACCCACTAAAATTCTCAATTTCGATGGGCCCTCTTTCTCCTTGCAAATCACTCAAGGGGAATTGGATGCGGGTATAGCCAATAATATGGCATTGGAGAAGAAAACAAAATCTCGACATGACAATTTCAAAGAAACCCAAGTCGAGAAATCATTGAAGGAAACAAGACTTCCCATTGCGGAAAAGAGGAAAAACATATTTCTGAAGCTTCATCTGTCAAGGGGAAGGAGGTTGAAGCAAGTAAAAGCTCGGATACACTTGAAGAAAAGGTAATTTCTGATGTATTCATCTGTATTTATAGGTAAACAACGGTTGAGTTCTCTGTTCAAAAAAGATATTAAATGTATTTTTGTACTTATAGAAATCAATGATACAGATATGTATATGTATTCTGATGTATTCTTATAGTTGTATTTATAAGGATTTTAAAAGTTCCCATCACTGTTTTATTCTAATTTCATTGTCTTTATTTGTTGTATGCGTATGTATTATATTAGTACATATATTTCTATCACTGATATCTTACTCCAGTTTATTTTTGCAGACTTTACTTAGTTGTATTCATATGTATTCATGTCAGTTGTACTATGAAATATGTGTTGTATTCAGTTGTATTTATTCTTGTTAAATGCAGGGAATTAAGCTGTTTGTGAAAAAACAGCCTATATTTGCACCGCATATCAGTGTATATATTAACACTGACATAGTTTCTGAGCTAAAAGAAAATCTTACTCCAGAGCAGTACAACCAACTGGCTAATACTTGTTTTGGAATTTTACTTCAAATGAAGCGTTGTGAAGTCCAACATCAACTCTTCAGATGCTTCATTGCTCTCCAGTTAGAAGGAACTCCTGACAATGTACTTGCCATACACGTCAATGGTACTTCATTATCTTTCTCAATAAGGGAGTTTGCGCTTGTGACTGGCCTCAAATGTGTTGGTAACCCTACTGATTTTGAGTTCAATGAAAAGGTTCCTAACCGGATTATTGAGACTTACTTTGGAGGTGCCAATCTTGTCAAAAAGAAAGATTTGATGAAATACATTGCTGACAAGAATTGGGGTCACGACAACGATGGGGATGCCTTAAAGATAGCTGTGTTGTATTTAATACACGCTTTCATTTTTTCTTCCGAGAAGAACAGCACAACCATCCCAAGGCTACATTTTGACTTGGTCGAGAGTGGGCGCTATTCTGAATATCCATGGGATATAAAAGCATTTGAAAGCTGACAAAATCTATTAGCAAGAAGATCGACGCTCAGAAGAAGTACTACGGGATAGCTGGGATGCCTCTAGCTATGCAAGTGTGTTTTTATGAGTGTTGTTCAAATTTTGATCCCAAAATTGCACTCCGAGTTGATAACGTGGTCCCCAGAATACTCAATTAGAGATCCACCGGAAATCAGCCAAACTTTGCTTATCTGATGAACGGCATGCTCAATGACAAGGGAAACATGGTAATTTACAATTTGTATCCTTGACAGTTTACAATTTACTAATCTTTAATGCTGCATACATTTGCATACAGTTGAATACAGTTGTTGCTGCCTTCATTAGTACTGCTGCATACATTTGCATACAGTTATTGCTGCATACAGCTGTATACAGTTGAATACAGTTGCTGCTGCCTTTATTAGTACTGCTGCATACATTACATACAGTTATTGCTGCATACAGCTGCATACAGTTGTATACAGTTGTTGCTGCCTTCATTAGTACTGCTGCATATTTGGTTAATTGAAACTTGAATACAATTGCTGCTGCCTTCATTAATACAGTTGCATATAATTTACTAATCATTATTTCTACCTTCATTTGGATACAAATTACATTTTGATTCCAGATTTGCATACATCCATTGTAGTAAGACTTTGATTGTATTTCGGTTTTCAGATTGTTTATAAGGACATCCATCCAGCCGATATAGAGTTTGCTATTATTCAGATTCCTCTAGTAGGCGTTGCTGTTGAGAACAATCCTACTCCTACTCATTCAGACAAGTCGACAGAGGATTCGGATGACTTTTCTCCTACACCCGATCTCCAGTGTAAGAAGAAACATGCTGCAAGTGTTGGTCCATCTTCATCACCGCCCCATAAAAAGCGCAAGGAACAGATTATTCATCCCTCAAATACAGAGAATCAATCCAAGATTCCTCCAGTTGGTGTATCTGAAATTGCACAAAATGTTTTGCATCACAATCAGCTGGCAGATTCCAAAAATGATGAAGTATTAGTGTTTAACATTCGTATGTGTACAAATGCACTTTTCTAATTGTTTCTGTCTTGCTAAGGTTGTGGGCGAGTTCAAGTCTCTGATATCATTGATCAATGATAAATTTAAGATGCTTGCTGACCATCTTCAACAGAATCAGCAAAAAGAAAGCTTACACCAGAGAAAGGAAACCACAGGGAGACGTGATGATGATATTGAAATGCCATATGATGCCAACTTGCAAGATATTCCTAAAGGTCACAGACAGACTGATACAGTTGTCGGCGATAATATTGAGGTTTAACATTTTTTAACCTCTTTAGTATATGTTTATATCTCCTGTTTGCTCTTATTCAAATTAATCATATATAAAACAATTTTGTAACATTGTGAAATACAAGTATATACAGAATAATTCAGTATTTTTAATTATCTTAATCCTATATGCATTTGTATTTTCCTGACTTTATTTCTACATAATTATTGTGCTCTTCGCATGTTGTATCTGCATGTATTCATATATATTACAACATGATACTTGTATTCATTTAAGCTTCCTCTATATAGTAACGTTATAACTTCCAGTTAGATGCATTTACATTCTGCCCAAAATATATAATGTATTTATATGTATTCAGATGTATTCTTAAGGGGATTCATTGAACATACTTCTAACATGTATTCAGATGTATTCTTAAGACATGTATTCAGATGTATTCATTGAACATACTTCTAACATTGATGCATACGTCTAACAGAATGTAGTGCTTAATGCTCTTCGTGTGGAGTCAAGAGTGGAGGGGAATACTACATCAGAGGTGCCGTGCAACATACCACCTACGAGAATCCCGGCAAGGGAACACAAACAACAATTAAAACCCGGCAAGGGTACAATATCAATAACCAACAACGTCCCGGCAAGGGAATAAATCATTAACTCTTTTCTTTCTTTCACTTTCATCTCATAGTTCACATTATCACTTGAGCCAATGCTCCAAAGAGTTACTTATCTCATATACCTTCACAATTCGTATTTCAACCCGAGCCAATGCTCCACGAAGTTTCAAGATCACAATTTCTTTCACAAGGTCTTTACAACATATAGAGGCCATCATTTAAGCATGGAAGGCATAACAACAACCAAACTATTCGCAAATAAGGACTCACGGTCATGCTAGACACCAATGTATAGATACTCGTCANCCTGACAATGTATTTGCTATACACGTCAATGGTACTTCATTATCTTTCTCAATAAGGGAGTTTGCGCTTGTGACTGGCCTCAAATGTGTTGGTAACCCTGCTGATTTTGAGTTCAATGAAAAGGTTCCTAACCGGATTATTGAGACTTACTTTGGAGGTGCCAATCTTGTCAAAAAGAAAGATTTGATGAAATGCTTTGCTGACAAGAATTGGGGTCACGACAACGATGGGGATGCCTTAAAGATAGCTGTGTTGTATTTAATACACACTTTTATTTTTTCATCCGAGAAAAACAACACAACCATCCCAAGGCTACATTTTGACTTGGTCGAGAGTGGGCGCTATTCTAAATATCCATGGGGTATAAAAGCATTTGAAAGCCTGACAAAATCTATTAGCAAGAAGATGGATGCTCAGAAAAAGTACTACAGGATAGCTGGGATGCCTCTAGCTATGCAAGTGTGGTTTTATGAGTGCTGTTCAAATGTTGATCCCAAAATTGCACTCCGAGTTGATAACGTGGTCCCCATAATACTCAATTGGAGATCCACCGGAAATCAGCCAAACTTTGCTTATATGATGAACGACATGTTCAATGACAAGGGAAACATGGTAATTTACAATTTGTATCCTCGATAGTTTACAATTTACTAATCTTTAATGCTGCATACATTTGCATACAGTTATTGCTGCATAGCTGCATACAGTTGAATACAGTTGCTGCTGCCTTCATTAGTACTGCTGCATACATTTGCATACAGTTATTGCTGCATATAGCTGCATACAGTTGAATACAGTTGTTGCTGCCTTCATTAGTACTGCTGCATATTTGGTTAATTGAAACTTGAATACAATTGTTGCTGCCTTCATTAATACAGTTGAATACAGTTGCATATAATTTACTAATCATTCTGCTGCCTTCATTTGAATACAAATTATATTTTAATTCCAGATTTGCATACATCCATTGTAGTAAGACTTTGATTGTATTTCGGTTTTCAGATTGTTTACAAGGACATCCATCCAACCGATATAGAGCTTGCCGTTATTCAGATTCCTCCAGTAGGCGTTGCTGTTGAGAACAATCCTACTCCTACTCATTCAGACAAGTCGGCAGAGGATTCAGATGACTTTTCTCCTACACCTGATCTCTAGTGTAAGAAGAAACATGCTGCAAGTGTTGGTCCATCTTCATCACCGTCCCATAAAAAGCGCAAGGAACAGAATATTCATCCCTCAAATACATCTCCAGTTGGTGTATCTGAAATTGCACAAAATGTTTTGCATCACAATCAGCTGGCAGATTCCAAAAATGATGAAGTATCTTCTTTGAGGAAAGACCTAAATTCATTCAAAGAATACGTGAGTTTTTTATCACATTAAACATTACAGTTTAGTGCTTAACATTCGTATGTGTACAAATGCACCTTTTTAATTATTTTCTGTCTTGCTAAGGTTGTGGGCGAGTTCAAGTCTCTGAGATCATTGATCAATGATAAATTTAAGATGCTTGCTGACCATCTTCAACACAATCAGCAAAAAGAAAGCTTACACCAGAGAAAGGAAACCACAGGGAGACATGATGATGGTATTGAAATGCCATATGAAGCCAACTTGCAAGATATTCCAAAAAGTCACAAGCAAGANATATTCAAGACAAGAATCGCTGAAATCTTCGACAGGTATGCTGATACAGATAGTAATGCAAATGTAGCCAAAGAAGAGGATGTGGTGTGTGAGTACATAAGGGGCTACAGATTGCTAGCTAATGTACCTTGGCATACTGTTGACAATGTCTTGATACCAGTCAACTTGAAGGACAAACTAAACTGTATATTGGTTGTTGTCTCATTCAAGGAGAGATGTATCAAAGTGTATTACTCGTACAGATCTGCAGGTCATGATGCCTATGTAGCTTCTGAGATAGATAAGCTACCTAAGCTTGTACCTCTGTATCTATCAATCAGTGGCTTTTACAGAGATAGTCAAGGCATAGATTGGTCTACTTACTCCATACACTGACAAGTCACATACTGATCCCTTTGAAGTTGTTTTCATATCAAATCTGCCTCAACAGAAAGCTGGGAGCATGTATGTATTCAATCATCATTCTTGTATCATTTTAAAAATCTAATTGTATGAATTATTTTTAATTGTTTCAATCAACATTTTTCAGGGATTGTGGGGTGCATGTTGCGGCATACGCAGAGTCTCTGAGCACTCTTGGTGAGATTCCACAAATAACATTTGATTCCAATCTACTCCGTCAAAGAAATGGTGCTCTCCTCTGTGACTATGCTATGCAGAGGATAGACGCTGATGCCATAAGCGAGAATGAAGCACCCTCAAAGATTGCTAGGCAAATCACGAAGTCAGATTCAAAGTTGCAGATAGTGTTAGAGTAGCTTTAGGTGTTTGTAGTTTTGGAAGGTTGTTTTAGGTGAATACTGTTTTTTGAATAGTTTTTTGGTGAAGATGGTATTCAGTTAGAAAAAACCATGTTTTAATCACTTTATCAACAGTGTTCATATATGACAATTGCAACTTTTCAATCTATGTTTCATTGTTTTGTTCATAAGTATTCATGCTTAATCTTCAGTTTGTATTCATATGTATCTTATAGGATATATTCATACGTATTCAACAGGGCATATAAGTATGTATTAATATTCAGTCACTTGGCTTGTATATCAAAGTCAGAAACTGTATGCTTCAGGTTTATACGTATGTACTCAACTTGATGTATTTATTATACTTACCCAGGTTATATGTATTTATTGAAATTGTTACATTATAGCTGAGTATATAGTTGTATTCCGAATTATTTTGACTAGTTATGTATATATAACTCAGGCACGGTCTATAATAAATTATCTAAGTATATGTGGACAAGGTTGTATTTGAATGTATTCAACACGATACTGCAATTAAATGTATCCAGAATATATTTAGGTTATATGTATTTATTGAAATTGTTATATTATAGCTGAGTATATAGTTGTATTCCGATGTATTTAGAATAGTTATGCATATACAACTCAGGCACTGTCTATAATAAATTATCTAAGTATATGTGGACAAGGTTGTATTCGAATGTATTCAACACAATACTGCAACTAAATGTATCCAGAATCTATTCACGAAAGGCATTTCAAAGTTTATTACTTGACAATGTCATCAGAAGTAATGACAAATCATTGGAGCACTAATGCATGTCAGAGTGTTAACTAAATCCTACGTGGAGAATTTCTACACGTTCGCTTATTATGTCCTCCCTGCCCACATATGCTACATAAATGTTGATTTTTCGGCTGCAGAAATTCACTGAAAGGTTTATCGCGCTTCTTCTTTGGCCTTCCAGGAGGTCTTTTCCATTTGGGTGGTAATACAACCTCCTCTACAACATGTGCTGCTATATTCCAGTCATTTCTGTCCGGTAGCGGGTACACAGGCACATCGTATGTCATTACAACAGAATTTGGTTTGTAATAGTTAGAGCAATAATCTTTTGGCATTAAAAACTTGCTCTTCAATACAGCCCAAGCATGTGGGCATGGTAATTCATCAACTTGGAACCTCCCACAAACGCATTTTCTCTCTAACAGGCAGACGGTGTAATGCCTCCCTCCATCGTTAACCGTATGTAAGTATTCAGTCGATGGTACCACCTACATTTAAACATAGACCTATAAGTTTTGAGCACATATAAATAAATTTCTTTATGTATAATGCTGAATTATTCAGTTACATACAACTAAAATGTTTGAATACAGAAGAATACATCATATATGTAGACCGGCAGACTATAAACGATAATTACGTCTTAGCTTATGAATACAATGACATACATCAAAAATCTGCTTAACTTTAGGTAGCTGAAAAAAACAAAAACATTATAAGGCTACTGCATGAAAATACAACTGAATACGTCTATCTAAAAAATTTTGTATAAGTTATTTCAGAAAACAATTAAGCTATCTAATACAATGACATTAAAATAAAACTTACAGTCATGCGTGTAGACATTGCCTCATTCAAAGTCAGCATCTCCTGGTATTTTTTTCCAAGCGTTGTGTATGCCTCTGTAGCTTCTTTGCAGTTACTACAATTCCAACGTCCAAATATCTTCCTAACTTCTTCGAGGAAGTCGTATATTGGCAATTCCCTTGCTGACACTAGTGCGGCATTAATTGACTTAGCAATATTTGACGTCATGGTCCATCCCCTGTTAACAGGTGCATACAAACTAGCACACTTTTTGTATCCAGCTAACTCCAAGTATTCTTTCGCCCTAATATCTACCTTCTCCATCAGACTGTCAAATTCAGCTTGTGTGTATGCTTTTGCCATCTAGAAGTATATCTCGCTCAACTTTGCATGGCTCTTTTTGAATTTCTTATATACGTTGTATTCATGCATAGCTGCAAAGAATTTATCAGTATACATATGATTAGCATAAATATTTACCAAAAATGCACTCATATACACATGAATACAATCTGACATGAATACATTCTGACATATATATATATATTATTATACAAGTGAATTCAATTATAGTTATATGCATTTAAATACAATGAATACAACTGAATACAATTATAGTTATATGCGTACACTTAAAAAACAATCAACAAAATAGGAAAATAATTAGAGACGTTGTAATGTAACTATACCAGTAAAATACATATGAATACATGTATTTAAAGACCATAAACAAACAGATGTTAAACACATCAGTGAAGATCAAGTGAAAATCCACAAATACGCATAAATACATCAACGTTTAACTTACAGCTCCAACCAATAATACAAAATACAAAAAAAAAAAAAAATTAAATACACACAAACCTGACAGCATTAGACCTATCAACCCGGAATTGAAACCTTTGAGATATAGCAAAATTCTCCATCAGCTCTTTCAATGTAGCCTTATCCTTATATACTTGTCCAACCATAATATCACGACCCTAAACCCAACCCGGTCGTGATGGCGCCTCTCGTGAAGACAAGGCCAGCCGACACACTTCCAATTCACTTTAAGCAGTTAAAATACTAAAACCAAGGTCTTTAATAGAAATAAAATCCCAAAGATAACAGTATATGTTGCGGAATTACAAAACCAACACAGCCCGACATCGGGGTGTCACCAGTCATGAGCAACGAAAACAATACTAATAGTCTGAAGTCTAATCCAATACTACATAACTGAATCAAAAAGAGTTAAGATAGAGGGAGAATGCATTGGGCTACGAATCGCCAAACAGCTACCTAGTAACTCTCCGAGGACCTGCTGGAACTATCAACCCTCAGGAGCAGGACCTGTAGCGCCCGAATCTGCACACATGGGTGCAGGGAGTAAAGTGAGTACTCCAACTCAGTGAGTAATAAAAATAAATGAATACTGAGTAATATAAAACCACGTAAGGCACAACATTAAGCTAAAAGAGGCGTAACAAATCAGTAAATATAATTAAACAATGAAATTTCATAAACATCTCTTAAACAGTTAAACAATATACAGGAAAACAACTAAAAAGTAAACACATAATAACTGCCCCTCAGGCACAGTAACAACAGAATCAGCCCCTCGGGCAATGTCACAGAACAATACCAGCCCCTCGGGCTATATCTCAAATCACAATGGGTACCCGCACTCACTGGGGGTGTACAGACTCCGGGAGGGGCCCCTCACGGCCCAAGCGCATAACCAAGTCATCTCGTGGCATCATAAACAGGCTCTCGGCCTCATATAAATCTCAAGCCACCTCGTGGCGTACAATCTCAGGCCCTCGGCCTCATTATCATAATCAATGTATCACTGCTGCAGCGTGCAGCCCGACCCAAATGTATCCTCACAACACAGACCCTCGGCCTTACTCGGTCAGAATCTCATAAGCCCCTCGGGCCACAGTAAAATATGAAGCTCAGCTCAAATACTTTGAAAATATCATTTAATGTGTTTAAAATAGAATAATATAGCTGAGTCTTTAAAATAGTAAAATATAGTACGACTGAGCACCAGTATGAAATCAATCAGTGAGGAAAATATTATTTAAAAATCCCCTAAGGGTTCAAACAGATGGCACGAAGCCCACATATGGCATTTAGCCCAAAATATAATAATATTAAACAATTGACTATCAAATACGCAGTAAAATAATCATTCAGGATGGACTAAGTCACAATCCCCAACGGTGCTCTACCCCACGCTCGTCATCTAGCGTGTAAGTCACCTCAACATAGCCGTACGCTATGAAATTTCGGGGTTTCATACCCTCAGGACAGCATTTAAAATTATAACTCACCTCGAACTAGCCCGAAAAGCTACTCTGCAACACGCTTGCCTCTCGAATCAACTTCCGAGTGCTCCAAATCTACCAAGTTCAGATTTTTATCATCAAATTATGCTAAACGAATGAATCCAATTGAAAAATATCGAATTTAAGCACAAAACCCGAAATTAATCAAAACCCGTCCCCCGGGCCCGCGTCCCGGAACTAGACAAACTTTATACCAAAATGTTCTTCATCATCTCACGAGTCCGTACATATAAAGAACTCGAAAATCGGAGTTCGTTTGACCCCTCAAATCCTCCCTAGAAGGTCTCATAATCTCAAGCCCTAACTCCACCTTTTTTTACTGATTTTCATGAATTAAACACTGATATTTTGTTCCTTAATCACAAATAATCGAGTTTTAGGGTCCAAAATCCTTACCTCAATGAAGAACAATGATTTCCTCTCTTCAAAGTCGCCTCAAGGCTCTTTTCCAGTTCAAAATTGGTGTAAAAGGGTTCCAAGTCGCGGAATAGCCCTTTTCAAAACATTCTGCCAGGCCTTAAAATCCTTCTTCGCCAACGCGGTCAACGCCTCGCGTTCGCGAAGCACAAATCAACTTTGACCAAAAGTTCCTCTTCGCGATCGCGATCGGGAACGCGATGAATAAAATGCCCTAAAGCTTAGCTGACCAATTTCCTCTACGCGAACGCGGAGCTTTCCTCGCGAACGCGATGCACAATTAACCAGCCATTCGCGAACGCAAAGCCTTCCTCACGAACGCGAAGGCTAAATTTCCAACTTCCTCAACTGACCCTTCGCGAACGCGAAGGTCATTTTTCTGCAGCACTGACCTGCAATTTTCTGCAGGTTCTAACTTCATGGAATGGCCCGATTGACCACCCGAAACTCACCCGAGGCCCCCGGGACCTCAACCAAAGCCACCAACATATCCCAAAACCTTATTCAAACTTGTACCCATTCTTCAAAACACCTCAAACAACATCAAAACCACCAAAACACATCGAATTCAAGCCTAAGGTTCTGAAATCTTTCGCATTCCGCTATTGATCAAAAACCCAACCAAACCACGTCCGAATGACCTGAAATTTTGCACACACATCCCAAATGACATAACGAAGCTACTGCAATTTTCGGAATTTCATTCCGACCCCTATATCAAAATCTCACCTGTCAAGCGGAAAACGCCAAAAACTCAATTTCGCCAATTCAAGCCTAAATCTACTCCGGACCTCCAAAACACATTCCGATCGCGCTCCTAAGTCCCAAATCACATAACGGAGCTAACCAAATCATAAAAAGTCCAATCCGAGATCATATATTAACAAGTCAAATCTTGGTCAAACCTTTCAAATTTCAAGCTTCAAACTGAGAACTGCTCTTCCAAATTCATTCTGATCATCCTGAAAATCAAAACCAACGATTTACATAAGTCATAATACACTTCACGGGGCAAGTCTTTCCCGAGAACTGGAGAGCAAAGTGCAAAAGCTCAAAACGAGCGGTCAGGTCGTTACATCCTCCCCCACTTAAACATACGTTCGTCCTCGAACGTGCCCATAGTTGTTCCAAAAGCCAACTAATCGCCGAATAACCTTACCACGCATATACCCGGGGGTTATCCCACGTCACCCTATCTCATATAGGTCCGATAACACATTGTAACTGAAATTTCACAATCCAATCTAGCCCATAAACCATAGAACCACATTTCCACTTCTGAAATCATCAATACGATCAGAATCTCACATTTATACTGTGAATAAGTTTGAACAAGCTGTAACAAACCATATCTGTAACCTCAGGTGCAAATTACATGATATACCACATAACTCAAACACTAGTAGCGATAACTTCTAATCACAACAGCTGCACACAACAACCGAATATCGATAGAAAACCTCTTATCAACTAAAGTCCCATTCCGTCACTTTCATATACTGCCAATGATAAATGAAACACGCAATAAGCCATAACCATTTCTCAGATCAACCATTCATGAAGCCACTTCTCCGTTGGCAAAGACCATAGCAACTTCTGAGCCAAACCCCAATATTATCCTTCCAACATGCTGAAATCGAATCAGTTTGTACTCATTTCAAATCCCGACGATCTCATCTAATCCAACACCACTACTCTGGTGACATGACACATCAATACAATCTAGGGCCACAACTCGTGCAATCCATGCACTAATAGATAATAATCTGAACGTACTCCAATCATGAAGACGACTCGAATGAAAGGGTTGTGCCACCAACTCACCAGTATCACCACAACAAAATGCTGAGAACCCATCACACATCGTAGAAACAAAATACGCGAATCTAACCCGAAGGGTCATACCTCCACATAACTTCTCTACAATGCGCGACCCTATCTAAACACTGGTCCACATGAAACACCTTAAGTCACTATGCTCGAAATCGACAACCACGCGCAATTTGATGTCTGGAACCAAAGCAAATCATCATACCTATGGCGAGGCAAATAACATACACCACACAAACTCGAAAGGACATAACCGATATGCCATTCACCGAGCAACACCCTATTACTCTTCCCAATCGACTTCCGTTATGAAACCCCAATAGAACTGCACCATGTATGCCTATAACCAACAAATCATAGCGCCTCGCAACACAGAAAGGTAACTCATAGATCTCCCCAGATTACTGATAAGCTCAATAACAATCGAATCAACACATCCCTCAACATTACAACTCGGAGCCAACCAAGCCGACTCGAGTTAGAACACACATCCACATTGGCCTGCCAACGGACCCCTTATCAAGGAGTTTCTGAAGCTGCTCCTTCAACTCCTTTAACTTTGCCGGTCATATGATACGATGCCCGACACCAAATCAATACCGAAATCGACAACCCTGTCTGGTGACATGCCTGGCAGCAGGGAACACATCCGAAAAATCCCTCACCACCGGAACTAAATCATGGTAGGAGTCTCTGCACTGCCATCCATCACGAAGGCCAATAAGAAAGACAATCCTTCCCAGCCATTCGCTGGGTCGTCGAAATATAAAACCACCCTACTAAGAACATAATCCGTCGAACCTTGCCACTCAATCCGTGGCATTCCCGGCATAGCCAATATCGCCACCTTAGCGCAATAGCTCAGAATGACACAACACTGCGACAATCAGTCTATATCCAATATCCCTCAAATCCTAACTTACCAAGCAGCAAAAGATCCACTCGGGTCTCCAAACCCCGATAGTCACCACACAGTGCCAATACATGCGACCCACAACCACAACATAACCTGTTTATGAGAACTCCCGGTCCCCAACTCCATATAGCACACGCATCACCATATCCTATCCCAATTTCGCTGTCCAAAGATACAACACACCTCTAATACCCAATCATTCATGAGAGGTACTCCTATAATTCTTCTGTGCCCCTAAGCAACTCGAATATCAGCAGTCGATCCAACAAGAAAGTGCCGCAATACTACCGAAGTACCATCAACTTAATCACATTGCCTTTTTCTGAAACATATACCCTCGTCAAATCACCCCAATTAGCAATACCATTCCCTTAATCATCCATAGATCATTTCCCTAATCATCTGAAGCTCTTTTCTCTAGTTGTCTGAAGCTAATTTCTCTAATTATCTGAATCTGCCCGCTGTCTAAGAGTTTTATGACCTTCATTTCAGAACTGAACTGCAACCTTACACACGCAAATCTCAATCCTCCACCACATACTGCATATACCATACCATCCTAGGATAAACATGAGGACTTCCAATCCCTTTCGAGCCACAAACAGTTACGTACTCAACCAGCCAAGAACTTTCCATTGATCCCATCTAGAAGACAATCACTACACACACCATGCTCCTCACGCTCGTAGAAAATACGCATCCCTAACCGTGGTTGAAACCATCAAGAACCCTCCAAATTCCATTTGCACAAAACTAAACCGTCAAGACTGAATCCTTCTAACTCGACCAAGCTACGCAGGTTACTAAAACCCAAGAGCATTGCCGCGAAGCACCTGCAGAGACTCATTACCTCGTAAGCATCCAAAGAACTAATCATATCCTTACCATGCCGATCCGGCCTACTACCAAGCTATCCCATCTATCTGAGTTTCCTTCCGAATTACCTTCAAATTTATATGTTTCCTTGCTAGTCATCACTATCCTTAACTAAAACTTGCCCCACAAACTTTAACGTAAAACCACACCACCTAAGGCTCATAAGCCGCTGAATTCTCTCTTAATATTCCCACAAGCACCACGTTCAAAATACCTACCCTGAAAGGACTTTCTGCGAATCCAAGGCCATTACCTTTAACTTCCTGATACTTCTATATAGAACCCCATAATGATTTAGAAATACTACTAGCCTTGACACCTTCCAGTGCAACCTTAGTTTCTAGCCAAATTATACACTTGAAAATTCCCAATTTTTACGTGTGAAATCTTGAACTCATTAGGACCATTCTCGAGAGTCATCCACTCTGCTCAAACCTCAATTAGACTGATCAAATGAACCGAACAACCTGTGCCTCATTAGCACTCCGACACCGCAGAAGGTAACCGCAATTTAATGCAATCAAGCAACTTCCTATTCTATGCACTGCACACCCTTACCAATAACCACTCAAGACATTCCGTGATTCTCATACACCTATGAAGCATAATATAACCTTTGTCAAAATTTTCCTTTACTCGGGCCATCCTCGGTCTCAATCTCCGTAAGCCATAACTGACTCACCAGCACGCCTCAATTGGAACCAACATAGCACCTAACCTTGCAATCACCTAATCAATGGCAGACTCCCCCACTTGGCTCGAAGCCATAGACCAAAACGCACACAATAACTTATGACGCATATACTCTATTGCATCCATAACGCCATAGTGAGGTTAAACTCAATTCTTCATAAGCTCGTGAAACACAGACCATTTGGTACTTTAAATCTTCTGCAAATCTCGCATTCACTCTCGTAACAGTCAAGCCCACTCTCTTAAGCGACCAAATTTAAATTCCAACACATATATTTCACTTGTAAATGAGATCTTCTAACAGGCAACATAAGGATTACACAACCTCAGAACACTCCGCAGGAGATAACCCACCTGCTTTGCCTCCAACTAACATTTCTGTATACTTTCCACCGTCATAAACATTACGCAGTTACT
The DNA here is from genome assembly GCF_001879085.1 of Nicotiana attenuata. NCBI lineage: Eukaryota > Viridiplantae > Streptophyta > Magnoliopsida > Solanales > Solanaceae > Nicotiana > Nicotiana attenuata. The sequence goes on along the minus strand of NW_017670706.1, from coordinate 322,921 downwards.
TAGTCTTCCTGAGTCTGAACTCATACCGCGACATGAAATTTACTTCACTCCCAACTAGGAAACATGAAAAGATTCTTCACACACCCATAACTCGGGGCTATACCTTAAATCAAGATGGAAATCAAGCACCTAATAGTTCTTCTATCCTCCAGCAGACCCTTCTCGTCGCTTCCAAATCATGCGAATACATCTTGCAGTCACATCACACTCATCACGTAACTATCCAGTCATTACTTCCCTTAATAGAGACACAACAGCACATATAGATCCAGAAACACGTGCTCACGCAATCAACAGCTCAGGGCTCAAGCTATAGGTAAAAATCCGACCTCAAGTCTTCCAGACTGGCCCAGCATCAACACAAAGAGATCACATCTCGCCCCTCGATCAGGGAATCACAAGCCATCGATGCACATCTGATACTGAGCGCTCATGTGCGCATACGAACGCGTGGAAGGAATTTCAAGAGGTACTTTTCAAGCTGAATCAAGGACGCACGATAAGAATTCAAGAATGTGAAGTTTTTCCTAAAGGTTCTGCAGCCTCTCGAGGATAAATACATACATCTCCGTACCGATCCGCGAGACTCCACTAAACCTACTCATGACTCGTGAGACCTATGTATCCTAGGCTTTGATACGAACTTGTCACGACCCTAAACCCAACCCGGTCGTGACGGCGCCTCTCGTGAAGACAAGGCCAGCCGACACACTTCCAATTAACTTTAAGCAGTAAAAATACTAAAACCAAGGTCTTTAATAGAAATAAAATCCCAAAGATAGCAGTATAAGTTGCGGAACTAAAAATCAACACAGCCCAACATCGAGGTGTCACCAGTCATGAGCATCTAAAATAATACTAACAGTCTGACGTCTAATCCAATACTACATAACTGAATCAAAAAGAGCTAAGATAGAGGGAGAATGCACTAGGCTGCGAATCGCCAAGCAGCTACCTAGTAACTCTCCGAAGACCTGCTGGAGCTATCAACCCTCAGGAGCAGGACCTGTAGCGCCCAAATCTGCACACAGGGGTGCAGGGAGTAAAGTGAGTACTCCAACTCGGTGAGTAATAAAAATAAATGAAGACTGAGTAATATAAAACCACGTAAGGCACAACATTAAGCTAAAAGAGGCGTAATAAATCAGTAAATATAATTAAACAATGAAATTTCATAAACATCTCTTAAACAGTTAAACAATATACAGGAAAACAACTAAAACGTAAACACATAATAACTGCCCCTCAGGCACAGTAACAACAGCATCAGCCCCTCAGGCGATGTCACAGAACAATACCAGCCCCTCGGGTTATATCTCAAATCACAATGGGTACTCGCGCTCACTGGGGGTGTACAGACTTCGGGAGGGGCCCCTTACGGCCCAAGCGCATAATCAAGCCATCTCGTGGCATCATAAATAGGCTCTCGGCCTCATATAAATCTCAAGCCACCTCGTGGCGTACAATCTCAGGCCCTCAGCCTCATTATCATAATCAATGTATCAGTGCTGTAGCGTGCAGCCCGACCCAAATGTATCCTCACAACACAGACCCTCGGCCTTACTCAGTCAGAATCTCATAAGCCCCTCGGGCCACAGTAAAATATGAAGCTCAGCTCAAATACCTTTGAAAATATCATTTAATGTGTTTAAAATAGAATAATATAGCTGAGTCTTTAAAATAGTAAAATATAGTACGACTGAGCACCAGTATGAAATCAATCCGTGAGAAAAATATCATTTAAAAATCCCCTAAGGGTTCAAACAGATGGCACGAAGCCCACATATGGCATTTAGCCTAAAATATAATAATATTAAACAATTGACTATCAAATACGCAGTAAAATAATCATTCGGGATGGACTAAGTCACAATCCCCAATGGTGCTCTACCCCACGCTCGTCATCTAACGTGTAAGTCACCTCAACATAGTCATACGCTGTGAAATTCCGGGGTTTCATACCCGTAGGACAGCATTTAAAATCATTACTCACCTCGAACTAGCCCGAAAAGCTACTCTGCAACACGCTTGCCTCTCGAATCAACTTCCGAGTGCTCCAAATCTACCAAGTTCAGATTTTTATCATCAAATTATGCTAAACGAATGAATTCCAATTGAAAAATATCGAATTTAAGCACAAAACCCGAAATCAGTCAAAACCCGTCCCCCGGGCCCGCGTCCCAAAACTTGACAATATTTATACCAAAATGTTCTTAATCGTCTCACGAGTCCGTACATATAAAGAACTCGAAAATCGGAGTTCGTTTGACCCTTCAAATCCTCCCTAGAAGGTCTCATAATCTCAAGCCCTAACTCCACTTTTTTTCTACTGATTTTCATGAATTAAACACTGATATTTTGTTCCTTAATCACAAATAATCGAGTTTTCGGGTCCAAAATCCTTACCTCAATGAAGAACAATGATTTCCTCTCTTTAAAATCGCCTCAAGGCTCTTTTCCCGTTCAAAAATGGTGTAAAAAGGTTCCAAGTCGCGGAATAGCCCTTTTTAAAACATTCTGCCCTTGCCTTAAAATCCTTCTTCGCGAACACAGTCAACGCCTCGCGTTCGCGAAGCACAAATCAACTTTGACCAAAATTTCCTCTTCGCGATCGCGACCTGCCCATCGCGAACGCGATGAATAAAACGCCCTAGAAGCTCAACTGACCAATTTCCTCTACGCGAACGCGAAGCTTTCCTCGCGAACGCGATGCACAATCACCCAGTCCTTTGCGAACGCGGAGCCTTCCTCGCGAACGCGAAGGCTAAATTTCCAACTTCCTCAACTGACCCTTCGCGAACGCGAGGACCCTCTCGCGAACGCGAAGGTCATTTTTCTGCAGCACTGACCTACAATTTTCTGCAGGTTCTAACTTCATGGAATGGCCCGATTGACCACCCGAAACTCACCGAGGCCCCCGGGACCTCAACCAAAGCCACCAACATATCCCAAAACCTTATTCCAACTTGTACCAATCTTCAAAACACCTCAAACAACATCAAAACCACCAAAACACATCGAATTCAAGCCTAAGGTTCTAAAATCTTTCGCATGCCGCTTTTGATCAAAAACCCAAACAAACCACGTCAGAATGACCTGAAATTTTGCACACACATCCCAAATGACATAACGAAGCTACTGCAACTTCCGGAATTCCATTCTGACCCCTATATCAAAATCTCACCTATCAATCGGAAAACGCCAAAAACTCAATTTTGCCAATTCAAGCCTAAATCTACACCGGACCTCCAAAACACATTCCGATCGCGCTCCTAAGTCCCAAATAACCTAAAGGAGCTAACCAAATCATAAAAACTCCAATCCGAGATCATATATTAACAAGTCAAATCTTGGTCAAACCTTTCAAATTTCAAGCTTCAAACTGAGAAATGCTCTTCCAAATTCATTCTGATCATCCTGAAAACCAAAACCAACGATTTACATAGGTCATAATACTCTTCACGGGGCAAGTCATGCCCGAGAACTGGCGAGCAAAGTGTAAAAGCTCAAAACGACCAGTCGGGTCGTTACACATAACCTCCCTTTGATTAGTTTTTGAAATTATCAAATACTTGTCCAGTTCAAACACCCCAATTGCTTCTCCTGAATTGACAAACTCTAGAGCAAGCATATCATCTGTACCGGAATCATACTTTTGAAGTGATTCGTCTATTTGCACAATATCGCCTTGAATTAAACTACCACCGGATACAAGTTCTTTTTCAATCGTTGTTATGCACAAAGGATACATCCCGAATTCTCTGTTTTCTTTTTTCAACTCTACATACACCCTGTAACCCATGTCATTGCGTATTTCCATTGGCGTGCTATTCCCTTCTAGTTTGTATTGAATTTCAATGGACTTTGTGCTCAAATCTATGCCCAGTTGATTAGAAATTGATGCAACCAAATCATTATACGACGCATACTCCTTTATCAGTATTCCCTCAATTGAAAAATCGACGTAATTGCTCTTATCCTTCCACTTGCCAGAATGACGCAACAACACTGTTAAACTTGCCATATGTATAATGGAATTATACCGTATTTTGTATACAATTGTATCAATCGCACATTTACGTGGTTGAAATGAGAATTGGGTACAGAGAAAAGGGAGAACTCAAATTCCAGATGTTGCTCTTGTTTTCGCTATTTTTCTTGTTGAATCGTGAATGGAGGAATACAGATTAATGGGTAATAGTTTTGTTAGTTGAGTTAAATTAGGAGAATATCAGGTGAATGGATTTCCTTTCCGTTTTAAACAAGTTCAACCTTCCAGGTTTTACGCAAAATACGTTACTGTATTCACGATAAGGCCGTGTGAATACAGTCGAATACATATCAAGCTTAGCTGGAATTCCCTTTTTCACGCCTATTTTTGCTATTGTATTAATGAATACAATAGCTTAAATACATCAAATACATCTCATAACCACATAAAAGGTATCTATAATACGTAATATAGCAAAAGGTATCTATAAAAGGCTAATTACACCTAAAAGATAGTGCTTTATGAAAAATTCTCTTATTTTTTTACACTTCACACTTTTTTTTCATTTATCCTCAACCCTCATTGGTCCGCCAAATGACCCCTTTTACCCTTGAAGATTGCAACATATAGCACATTGGGATGCATCAGGATGGTCTTTCATTTCGGGTACACTTGTCCTAGACGGACCCAACCCCTGTGTTGAGTCCCCTAAGTCAAATGCACGTGATGCAAACAAACGTTCCTACTAGGAATCCCTCATGAGGCTATGTTATTCTAGGTTTAAAAACCTGGGTTTATTTGTTCTAGACCTAGCTTACTCGAGCGGACAGCTCGAGCAGAGGGGGGCAGCGTACCGGGAATAAAGAAGCTTCATCGGCTTTGCAACTTGTCCGAACCTCGTTCTAAAATTGGGATATGACTCTAACAGAAGAGAAGTCACACGAAGTGCACACTTCCCAGATGATTTAGAAGACTCAGAGAGAGGAGGGTTTCGTAACAGTTTATATACAGTTCAAACAATATCAAAGTGGTAAAAAGTGACATTTAGCACATTAGGCTCAAACACGTAAAAATAAGATAATAAATAAAGCCAACTATAACAGATATTCTAAGCTCGAATTCTGAACCCTGAACCAGAAATTTTGGGTTCTTATCCCCAGCAGAGTCGCCAGAGCTGTCACACCTCCTTTTTCTACCCCGAGGGGGTATAGGGGAGTTTTTCCAATTAAAGTGACATAATCGAAACGAGATTATTTATTTAAATTCAGAGTCGCCACTTGGGATAATTTGTGGTGTCCCAAGTCACCTATTTAAAATCCCGAATCGAGGAAGTTTCACTTTGTTTTATAGTCCGCGAAACACAAAAATCTGGGTAAGGAATTCTATTAACCCGGGAGAAGGTGTTAGGCATTCCCGGATTCCGTGGTTTTAGCACGGTCGCTCAACTATTAATAATTGGCCTAATTATCTGATTTATTACATGTTTTATACCTATTGTGTATTTTTAACCTTCTAACCGCTTTTAGTGTTTTTTGGGAAAATTCATGATTGTTTTTGAAAACACATCGTAAACCACGCTACATGAAATGCACCCCTAGTTCAGGACACATTTATTTTATTTAACATTATTGGAAATTGAAGTCGGGTCACATGAAATGCACACCCAAATTTATAACACGTTTATTTTATTATTATTCAAAATTATAGTCGGGTCACATGAAATGCACACCCGAGTTGAGATTTACGTATCGTGACCATGCCCCGGGAAACATATCCATGACCACGATAATTTATTATTGATTGCGCCTAAAGCAAGCTACGATGCTTATAAATATTAATGGCCTAAGTATGATCCTAGCGATCCAATTGGTCAAAACAACAATGAGAACAAGAAAGTTATCCAAGTCCGATAGCCTAAAATTCCGTCTAAAACTCCAAGCCTTATTTTAGATCAAATATCGTAGCCCAACAGGAGAACTTAATCCTCAATTAATTCTCATTAGCCTTTTAGTTGCTTAAACCAATTCAAACCCAACCCGTATATCTAGCAACCTAGCACCATATTGATTATTACATAAGTTGTAAGGATTCATCATCAATTAAAAGCCTTTAAAGTAATTCAAACAACAGATAACCTTATCCTCTATTGATATCATTACGTGTTTTAAGCTAAGAAAAGAAATTCAAACATATTCATCACATTGAGCAGCCAAAAACGACTCTACAATCACAGACAAACATGCAATGTTATCAAATTAAAACAAAGGAGAGGAAAGAATAAACCTCAAGGAACAAAGCATACGATCGAAGAACTCTGACAAGTTTCTGTATCTTTCAGGAAGCTCAGCAATATCTATCTCATGTTTAGTGTGTGTTTGCTCATTCTTTTTCTCTGGTGTCCAAGATGAAAAATCTGTTCCGATAGAATTTTGCTTACATCGATCCCGCTCTTCTGCAAAGGTAAAGGAGATAGCACACTTGACTTCTCTGCCTCGAGCAGAAAGCTTTGATTTTTCACATCCAAAACTCCTTCTTTGGTTACTTCATGGTCCGTTTTCTCCATGTCTTAAAATAAAGCAGTACAAACCTTTAAATCTACCTTCAGAAATTTGAACTCACTCTTTCAGCTATTGATTTTGTAGAATAGTAAAGCGATAAGAACAAACAACAATCAATTGGAAACCCTAGTCAAAAATTTCCGTTGTAAGAGGAGGGAAAGAGCTGTTGGATCTTTATTGCTGCATTTTTTTTATTTTGCCGTGTACAATGACTTAAATTCTCCAAAGCAGTAAACCAAAAGACGAGCTATTGACCAAACCATGAATCGGCGCCGGAACCTCAAACGCGAAGCTACTGTTCAATCGATTTCCAGAGTGGAACTCGTGCCTCCCTCTTACCCTCGTTCCTCACTGACGCTGCCCTCCATTTGCACCTGTGTGCGTGTTTTTTTTGGTGGAGGTGATGCTGCTGCGTGTGTGTGTGGTTGGGGGTGAGCAGCTCGGCTGCTTAGGGGTGTTTTTGGTTGGTGAAGGTTTTGGGGTGATCGTTGGGTGGCCAAGCTGATGAGGGGGGTTTGGTTTTTGGGGTTGTCGCTGGTTGAGGAAGATGAACGGGGTTGGGTCCTTTTCTTGAAAATGGTGGATAGGTCCCTAGGTTTATGAATTGAAAACTTAGGGTAAGGTTTTTATAATTGGGTATTTTATATGGAGGTGGGAAGGATGATGATCATTGGATTAGAAGGAAATAGATGGCAAGGATTAAATCTTGCACTTAAGTGGGCTAACGGGTTGGGAAGAATGGGCTAACGGTAATTGGGTTGGACCATGTCTTTTGGGTTTGAACTTAGGCTAAAAAGACCAAATAATACAGGGTGAAATTCAAAAATAGCCAGATTTACCACTGGTCGTTCAAAAATAGCCCAGTTTCAAAAGTAATCGATATTTAGCCACTTTTCATGTAAAGATAAATCTAAGCGAAAACACTGTTCAAAACCCGGAAATTACACCAGCATATTATGCTGGATTTCCAGCATAAGTATACTTGAACTCCAGCATATTATACTGGAGTTCCAAGATAAGTATGGTGGAACTCCAGCATTATATGATGGAGTTCCAGCATAAGTACACTAGAACTCCAGCATAATATACTGGAGTTCCAGCAAGTATGTCGGCCCAGCATAATATACCGAAGTTTGGAGCATCGGTGCTCCAGTCTCCAGTATATTATACTGGAGCCAGCAAAGTATACCGGTCCAGCATAATATGCCGGAGTTCATATACAGGTGCACCGAACTCCAGTATATTATGCTGGATCGGTCTCTGCTGCAGCAAAATAGTGGCTATTTTTCATTGACTTGGTAAATGCTGGCTATTTTTGAATGACCAGTCCGAAAACTGGCTATACCGTGCTATTTTAACAATAATACAATGTATCTACAAAAATGTAAAAATCACTCTAAATTAAAATAAACAAATATCAAACTAAATACTACGAGTGAAACTAATTTTTTTTTGTATTTTCAAATGTTATAATACTATAAATAATATACTAATTGACTTTAACCTAAAGATGAAAAATATTTTTTTGTAAATTTTTATTTTTTTGTGATAAAAATAAAGTAAAAGAGCCAACACTATTTAGAATAGCGATACTAAACCTAAATTAAATATTTACGCTAAAATGTGTAAAATCTTGGGGAGGGTCAAAAATTACATGTCTACAGAATTCAACCCTCGTTTCTTAACTTAGATTCTGCCCAGATATGCCCTTCTTCGCGAACGCGGCCAAAGCCTCGTGTTCGCGAAGAAAAAAAATCCACTGCTCCAATTTCTTTTTCGCGAACGCGAGTACCCTCTCGCTAACGCGTAGCATCACCAGCTAGAACCATCGCAATCGCGGCCTTCTCTACGCAAACACGTAGAACAAATTCCTGAGGGCCCAGCTATTCCATTTCTTCTACGCGAACGCGATGCCATTCATGCGTTGGCGATCCACTGAAGGCCAAACCTTCGTGAACGCGTCCCCTTACTCGCGAACTGGAAGGGAAATTTCTTCTCCTGTCCCAACTGTTCTTCGCGAACGCGGGCTTCTCTTCACGAACGCGAAGAGTAAACTTCTGCAACAAAAACTAGCGAAAATCTGCTATCTCTCCAAGGTTCAAAATGACCCATTAACCACCTGAAACTCACCCGAGGCCCTCGAAACCTCAACCAAACATACCAACGAATCCTAAAACACCATAAAAACATAGTCGAGCCCTCAAGTCACATCAAACAACAACGAAAACACAAATCACTCTCCAATCCAAACTTAATGAACTTGAAACGTCAAATTTCCACAACTGATGCCGAACTCAAGCAAACCACGTCTGTTTGACCTCAAATTTTGCACACAAGTTATATTCAACACTATGGACCTACTCCAACTTCCGGAATTGAATTCCGACCCTGATATCAAAAATTCCACTATCGGCCCAAAACTCAAAATATTCGACTTTCACCATTTCAAGCCTTAATGAGCTACGGACATCCAAAACACAATCCGGACATGCTCCTATGCCCAAATTCACCTAACGGAGATAACGAAATCGATGAAACTCCATTACGGAGTCGTCTTCACACAGTTCCGACTACGGTTCAAATTTTAAAACTTAAACCTCCGTTTAGGGCTAAGTGTCCCAAACACTTCCAAAAACCAAAATAAAACCTCCCGGCAAGTCACAATAGCAGAAATAGATATGGGGGAAGCAGTTAATAGGGTATCGGGGCTCTAACTCTCAAAACGATCGGTCGGGTCATTATATCCTCCCCCTTTTAAAATAATTTTTCGTCCTCGACCGAGCATAGAGACATACCTGAAGTGGTAAAAAGATGAGGCTAACGGTTGTGCATATCCTGTTCGGTCTCCCAAGTCACGTCCTCGACCGGCAGACCCCGCCACTGAACCTTTACTGATGCAATGTTCTTTGACCTCAACTTCCATACATGCCTGTCCAAAATTGCCACCTGCTCCTCAACATAAGATGGATCCTTGTCCAACAGGACTGAGCTAAAATCCAACACATAAGATGGATTGCCGTGATACTTCTGAAGCATTGAAACATGAAATACCAGATGGACTCCTGCTAGGCTGGCAGGTAAGGCAAGCTCATAAGCAACCTCCCCAACACGCCGCAACACCTCAAAAGGACCAATAAACTTTGGGCTCAGCTTTCCCTTCTTTCCGAACCTCATAACACCTCTCATAGGCGAAACCTGGAGTGGGGCCAGCTCTCCGACCATGAATGCTACATCGCGAACCTTCCGGTCCGCATAACTCTTCTGTCTGGACTGGGCTGTGCGAAGTCTATCTTTTATCACCTTAACCTTCTCCAAGGCATCCTGAACCAAGTCCGTACCTAATAAGCTGCTCTCGCCCGGCCCAAACCAACCCACTGGGGACCGACACCATCTACCATACAGAGCCTCATACGGTGCCATCTGAATGCTGGACTAGTAACTGTTGTTGTAGGCAAACTGTGCAAGGGGAGCGAACTGCTCCCAAGAACCTCGAAACTCCATCACACACGTAGGGAGCATATCCTCAAGAATTTGAATAGTGTGCTCGGACTGTCTGTCCTTCTGAGGGTGAAATGTCGTGCTCAACTCCACTCGAGTACCTAACTCATGATGTACGGCTCTCCAGAACCGTGATGTAAACTGCGTACCCCGATCAGAGATGATAGATACCGGCACGCCATGAAGTCTGACAATCTCACGGATATAAACTCAAGCCAGCTGCTCGGAAGAATAGGTAGTCATCACAGGAAGGAAGTGAGCTGACTTGGTCAGCCTATCCACAATCACCCAAACTGAATCAAACTTCTGCTGAGTCCATGGGAGTCCAAATACGAAATCCATAGTGATCCGCTCCCATTTGCACTCCGGAATCTCTAACTTCTGAAGAAACCCACCCGGCTGCTGATGCTCATACTTCACCTGCTAGCAATTTAGGCACCGAGCAACATACTCCACTATGTCCTTCTTCATCCTACGCCATCAATAATATTGCCCTCAAGTCTTGGTAAATTTTTGCGGAACCCGGATGAATAGAGTACAGCGAGCTGTGAGCCTCCTGAAGTATCAACTCAAGCAAACCATCTACATTAGGCACACATAGATTTCCCTGCATCCTCAATGCACCATCATCCCCAATAGTAACCTCCTTAGAATCACCGTGCTGGACCATGTCCTTAAGGACAAGGAAATGGGGGTCATCATACTAATGCTCGCTGATACGACCGTAAAGAGAAGACCGAGAGACCACACAAGCCAATAATCAACTCGGCTCAGAAATATCGGATCTCACAAAATGGATGGCTAACGCCTGAACATCCAACGCCATGGGCCTCTCTGCTGCTAATAGATAAGCTAAACTCCCTAAACTCTCTGCCGGGCGACTCAAAGCATCAGCCACCATGTTGGCCTTCCCCCGTAGCTACACAATGGTGATATCTTAATCCTTAAGCAGCTCTAACCACCTCCTCTGGTGCAAGTTAAGATCCTTCTTCTTGAACAGATGCTGCGAATTCCGGTGATCATTGTCGATCTCACAAGGGACACCGTATAAATAATGCCTCCAAATCTTCAAGGCATGAACAATAGCAGCTAACTCAAGGTCATAGACAGGAGAGTTCTTTTCATGCACCTTCAGCTATCTATACGCGTATGCAATCACCCTACGATCCTGCATCAACATCGCCGAGGCCAACTCAAGACGCATCACAATAAACTGTATAAGACACCAAACCTGTAGGCAATATCAATATTGGGGCTACAGTCAAAGTTGTCTTGAGCTTTTGAAATATCTCTTCACACTTCTTCGTCCACTTGAATGAAGCACCTTTCTGGGTCAGCATGGTCATAGGTGCTGCAATAGATGAGAATCCCTTAACAAATCGACGGTGATAGTCCGGCAAACCAAGAAAACACCGGATCTCTATAGCTGAGGACGATCTAGGCCAACTCTGCACCGCTTCCACTTTCTTCGGATCCACCTTGATCCCTTCACTCAACACCACGTGGCCCAAAAATGCCACTGAATCCAACCAGAACTCACATTTTGAGAACTTTGCATATAATTTCTTCTCTCTCAAGGTCTAAAGCACAGTCTTCAGATGTTGCTCATGATCTTTCGACTCCGGGAGTACATTAGAATGTCGTCAATAAAAACAATGACAAATGTATCAAGAGATGGTCGAAATACACTGTGCATCAAATGCATAAATGCTGCTGGGGAGTTTGTCTACCCAAACAACATAACAAGGAACTCGTAATAACCATACTAAGCCCGAAAATTAGTCTTTAGGATATCTGGCTCCCGAATCTTCAACTGATGATCACCTGAACGCAAATCAATCTTGGAAAACACTTTGGCACCATGTAACTGATCAAATAGGTCATCAATACGAGGCAAAGGATATCGATTCTTCATAGTAGCTTTGTTAAACTGGCGATAATCAATGCACATACGCATAGAACCATCCTTTTTCTTCACAAATAAGATAGGAGCACCCCAAGGTGACACAATGGGCCCAATGAAGCCCTTATCAAGTAATTCTTATAATTGTTCCTTCAACTCTTTCAACTCAGGAGGAGCCATACGGTAAGGAGGAATAGAGATAGGCTGAGTGCTCGGCAACAAATCAATGCTAAAATTAATACCTCTGTCGGGCGGCATGCCCGGAAGATCAGCTGGAAACACATCAGGAAAATCCCTCACTACTGGGACTGACTCAACTGTAGGGGTATCAACTGACATCTCTAATATAAGCTAGATACGCGTCACACCCCTTCTCAACCATTTGTTTAGCCTTAATAAATGAAATAACTCTGCTGGGAGTGTAATCTAAGGTACCCATCCACTCTAATTATGGTAAACCTGGCATAACCAACGTCACGGTCTTGGCATGACAATCAAGAATAGCATAATGGGGCGACAACCAGTCCATGCCTAAGATAACATCAAAATCTACCATGCGGAGTAATAATAAATCGGCTTTGGTTTCAAAACCACTAAGTGTAATCAAACACGACCGATACACGCGGTCCACAATAAGAGAATCTCCCACGAGAGTAGGCACATAAACAGGGGAACTCAAGGAATCCCGAGATACGCCCAAATGCGGGGCAAAATAAGAGGACACATAGGAATAAAAGAAGCCTGGATCGAATAGAACCGATGCACTTCTATGATAGACCGAAACAATACCTGTAATGATAGAATCGGAAGCAACGACCTTAAATAAAAGCAGGAAGGCCATGGCATCTGGCCTAGCCTCCCTCTCTAGGACGACCTCTACCTCCCTAACCTCCACCTCAAGCTAGCTGAGCATGTGGAGTGGCAGTTGGTGCTGGAATCATGGCCTGATAACCCTAGGGATCACGCTGTGGCTAAGAACTCTATGAAGGTGCACCCCTCCTAAGTCTGGGGCAATCCCTCACCATATAGCGGGTGTCGCCACACTCAAAACAAGCTTTGGGAGGGCATGGCGGCTATGACTGGATCGGGAAAGGTCTACTAGACTGACCGCTGAAAGCACCCCGTGCAGGAGGCACACTAGATACTGATGGTACATAATAAGGCTCCTGATGTCTAGGAGGAGCTGGAATACCACTGGCGGCTGGAAGGGCTGAATGTATAGGGCAACTCACATATCCCCTACCATGATGAATTGCAGCTGGGGTACGGGCACCAAAATAATAGCCCGACTCTTGAGACCTCTTGGCCTATCTCTCCTCCCTATCTCAAGCAAGCATGCCCTCTACTCTCCTAGAAATACTCACCAACTGTTGATAAGATATATCTATCTCTAACTCCCGGGCCATGCTAGTCTTGTTGCTGGGAATGAGTCCCTCAATAAACCGATGAACACTCTCTCTAACTGTAGAAACCAAGGCTGGTGCATGGGTAGCCAAGTCACTGAAGTGGACTGCATACTCTGAAACAGTCATAGCACCCTGGCGCAACTGCTCAAACTCCGCGCGCCATGCGTCCCTGAGGCTCTGAGGAACATACTCTCTCAAAAACATGTCCGAGAACTGAGTCCATGTAAGGGAAGTTGCCTCAGCCAGACTGTCCAACTCATAAGTATGCCACCACAGATAGGCTGCTCCTTGAAGCTGAAAGGCAGTTAAAGAAACCCCACTCGACTCCTCTATGCCCATAGTGCGGAGGATATGGTGGCACTCCTCCAGAATAACCTGAGCATCCTCCGATGCTAGAAAACTGAATGTAGGAGGTTCATACTTCATGTACCTCTCGAGTCTCCGCTGCTTCTCCTCTGAGACTGTTGCCTGGTCGTTTTGAGCTCTAGCACGCCGTTCAGCAGCTTGAGGCCATGAGCAGCTTCAATTCAGGCATTATGACTTGTGCGCATGGTCAGAATTAAATTTTGGAAAGTTCGGAGTTGACTTGGAGAGGAAATTCTCATTTCGGAAGCTTTAATTTGAGAGAATTGACTAGGATTGGATTTCAGAGTGAACGACCTCGGAATCGGGATCTCAAGGTTCCAGTAGGTTCGTATGATGATTTCGGACTTGGGCGTATGCCCGGATCGGGTTTTGGGTGACCCGGGAGCATTTTGGCGCCT
>NW_017670706.1:305100-307589 GCF_001879085.1 Nicotiana attenuata | reverse complement strand
ATATATTTGAGTTCGAGGGTTTATGGGTAAGCGTTAATCTTCAAAAAGTTTTCAGAATCCGGGCACGTGGGCCGAGGGTAGAGTTTTGTCAACGTTTTCGATCGGGGTTAGGAATTGTTATAAATTGGATTGTTATGAGTAATTGAGCATATATTAATGGATTTGCATAATTATTGGCTAGTTTGGAGCGTTGTGCATCAATTTGAGTCTTCGGAAGGGCGTGGAAGGTCGGTTATGGATCTTCAGAGCGAGGTGAGTCTCCTTTCTGAACTTGTGAGTGGGAATTGTCCCCATAGATTAGTTGATTGGGTTATGTGCTCCTATTTGTGGGGGCTACGTATGCACGAGGGGACGAGAGTCCGTGCGTAGCTACTATTATATTTAAGTCTGGGTAGTCTAGGACCCAAAAGCATGCTATACTTGGAATATTTGTAATCTTACTGACAGTTTGAATCGCTTAAATCACATCGAATTAGTGAATGAATTTATAAAAAGATTAAACTTCATTTTCTTGAATTGTTAAAAGAGAATTGGCTTTTCCTTGGATAATTGTTCTCTGATAAATTCATGATTGACTGATTGTTGTGTTTATTTATACTTGATCGCGTGGCATGTATGATTCGCGAGCGGGGTAATAGATTCATCTATGGTTCGGGATGCTCGACCCTCGGCAGTGCACATTTTACATTCATGTTGGATCGGGCCGTACGACCTCGGCATGAGTTGTGCATGTTTGTATGGCTTGTCTTGAGATTTATTGATATTGCTACCTGCTCTCCCCGGCTTGAGATAACTGTTAATTAATGGATTATGAATTTGGAGACTTTTAATAGAAAGGAACTTTTACCCGTTTGGTAACTTATTTGAATCTACTGTTGTCCTTAATAAATCCGTGAGTCATCGCATTAATAATAGTATTATTGGACCATTAGTAAGTCTCGAAGTTGCCATCTCGTCTCTACTTCTTCGAGATTAGGTGGGATACTTACTGAGTACACGTTGCTTTCGTACTCCTGCTACACTTGCTGTGCATTTTGTTGCACAGGTACATGTACTTCTACTGGCCTATTAGGCGTAGCAGCATGGGCGACTCGGAGACTAAGCGAGTTGTATTTTCTCGAGGCGACCCGCAACTAGTATAGTCTCTCTCATAATTGTATTTATTTTCTGTCCCTTGTGTTCCGGACAGCTGTTGTACTTTATTCAAATTCCTAGAAATTGCTCATGCACTTGTGACACCGGGTTCTGGGATGGTTATGCAGTATTTTGTGTTAATCGCTTATCATTCAATTTGATTTGAAACGATTATCTTTTATTGTTAAATTTGAAGGAAAATCATAGATTTCAAGAGCGCTAAAACGAGAATTTAACTAAGTATTTTGGTTGGCTTGCCTGACAGTGGTGTCTGGCGCCATCACGACCCTTAGTGGATTTTAGGTCGTCACAACATGGTATCAGAGAACTAGGTTCCCGTAGGTCTCACGAGTCATGAGCAAGTCTAGTAGAGTCTCGCGGATCGGTACGCCGACATCTGTACTTATCCTCGGGAGGCTGGAGGACTGTTAGGAGTACTTCCCTTCTTGATTCCTCATCGTGCGATTTGATCCATAGAGGCTACGCCTTTAATTCCTTCCTACTCAATCTTACGCGATGCGAACCGCTTGTTATAAATCGAGGATTAAAGGATTGTAATGGTACTACCGATGCAGTGCGGGGTGTTTCTCCCTGTATAGTTCTCTAGGCTATTATCGTCGCCTTGTGGAAGGATATTCTGCCGTTTCAGCTCAGTAGCGGTACTTCTGAGAGCTCTGAGGCTAGGCACAAATTGCCATGATGCTATGAACGATTGTTTCGCAGTATTGATATGATGGTAGGACGTTTGCCTACGCGTCGGGGCAGTGAATGACTTGAAGGGAGGTTTACTCAGTGCATGATCTAGAGATTCGGTATTTTATTCACGGTAGGGGAAAGATAAACGGACTAAGAATGGTCAGATGTGGTCTGGTGGAGTAATGAGATTTGGTATTTGCGAGCGTGGTGGAGTTTTCTTCTATGATGAGGTGTCGTTGCCTAATTGAAAGTATTTAGTTCGCCGGTGTTATGATCTTCTACGATTCGCCTTTGGGGTAAGATATTGTGTAATAGTATTGAAGATGCAGCTGTCAGATATCCCGGGGTGCGGTAGTTCAGGGTTGAATCAGTATTTCTAATGTCGACGGCTCAAGAAGGATGATCTCCGAAAAGGTTTAAAGTTAGTAGCGATTTGTGGGTTCAAGTGCTACGAAGATAGATTTTATTAAGGCAACAACTGAGCAGCAAAGGATGAGGAAGGACATGTGGGGAGTGTCAGGCGGTGGTTAAAATTTCTAGAAGGCTAGGTATAAGAAGCAAAGGTCGAGTGGTCGATTAGAGGGGTGAGTTCCACCAAAGTGGGAGAGTTGCGGAGTTGCATATGGGCTTTGTGTTAGGATGACTACGCACCTTAAGGA